>NW_019154134.1:4310578-4510704 GCF_002288905.1 Enhydra lutris kenyoni
GGGGGGGGGGGGCCGGCAAGGACAGCGAGGGCTTTTTAAATATAAATATTGAGGTGCTGGAAGGGGTAGCAGAAATAGTGAGGGAATTTAAAATTTTGTTGTTTGAGAACTGCGAGAGATCGCAAGGCTGTCGAGGGATTTTTAAACGTGAATATTGGGATCTTGAAGGGTGTAGCAGGATGTCGAGGGCTTTATTAACCGATATTAGCATGGGACTAAGATCCAGAAGCGGAGTGTGGAGGGCCTTTTAAAAACGTGAGGGCAGAAAGGAGTAGTAGGGACATTGAGAGCTTTATAGTGATTATTGATGAGCTGTAAGGGTTCAAGAATTTTGAAGGATTTGAGAAACGGGATAGTTGAAAGGGATATGTGGGCATTGAAGTGTTTTTGGGAATTACTGGAAAGCTGTGAAATATGATAACAAGGATATGAAAGGATTTTAAAATATTATCCAAGAGTTGATAGTGCTAGGAGGACTAATAACTTCTAAATACCATTAAGGGTTGGAAAAAATAAGAGTTTTAAATTTTAAGGGTTGAAAGGGCTACCCTGGTATTCAGTATTATTGAAGGAGTATTTGAAAGGGGGATACCTGAAGCATGCAAGCATTTTTAGTTATAGCTATTGGAGGAATAAAAGGTATAGCAGAAAGACTTAAGAGTTTTGTAAATATTGTTGAAGGATTGTGAGGGCAGCTGAGGGTAGTGAGGTGTAGGATATTGTTGAGCTAAAAAGAATGAGAAGGGCTTGTTTTTAAAAAAATGTTTTGGGTAGTATTAGTTGTAGAAATATTGGGAGGCTTCAAAGGGATAGCAGAGGTACCAGCTTTGTTTGATTGTTTTGTAACCATTGTAAGAGGGTAGGATTGTGGTGTGTTTATTTGGGATACCCGGGTATAGGTAGTTTCTGAGACATCTCATACAGGGAAGAGGGAATGCTGAAGGGAGGATTGGAGAGAGATGATACCTAACTCTCCTGGGAAAGAAGGCATGGAAGGGAAAGGGAAGGGATCATTTCCTGCCCTCTTCTCATTTCTACTACTTAGTTATTCTATTAGAGGTGAGGACTTCTAAAGGAAAACTTTTTAAAGGACTGCTAAAGGAAAAAGGGTACGAGAGGAAGGGATGGGCAGGCATGCTTCATTAGATTAGATTGCTTTAGTGAAAAAATACAGTTTTTCAGAAGTGGAAATAAGGGATAGTGTGGGAGGCATGGAGGTATGGTGACGTTGGGGCTCTTCGGAGATAGCTACTTCCCGATTATCTATTACCTGGTCCTTTTGAGAAATCTTGTTAACTAACTTTGTTTGTTGTCGTTTTGCTCCTTTGATTTCTTGGACGTTAACGTCTAGGAAAAGATGCACCTGTAGTCCAATGTATCAGCCTTGTGAAGGTAGGCTGGTTAAAGGAGATAGCATTAGGGGAGGTTTTTTTGTTTTTATTTATTTGTTTTTTTTTTATTAGGGGAGTTTTGATATCTGAAGTGCTATTTACATTCTGAGGATGAGGAATATGTGAGTAGAGTACAGGTGTTAGTGAAAGTACACTGGGGCTTTTGGGTTTTATATTAGCGGTGGTCTACTTGAAAGTTTTGTAGAAGAATATGGGCCTCTTGAGTATTCATCATACTTTTTCTACAGTATACTTTTGGAGCACAGTGATGGAGATGGATTGTGACAAAGGTGGGGAATGAAGGAAATAGATTTAGGGAAATTGACCATATATGGAACAGACTTAAAAAAAAGAAAAGAAAAAGGTCTGTGTTTAAAAAATTCTTAACCTTCATGTTATTTAACATAAACCCTTGTGTGTGTGTGCTGGACAATTTTGCATACAGGCTCTGAGTTTGTTAGTTAAATATGTGTGTCTTTGATAGAAGGTGAAAAGTTTTAACGTTATAGTTAAGTGCCCTTCTTTTGTAAACTCCCTAAAATGTTTTATTCTGGGTAGTGGTGTTTTCTTTTCTTTTCTTTTTTTTTTTTTTTAAGATTTTATTTATTTGAGAGAGAGAGCAAGAGTGAGGCAAGGGGCAGAGGGAGAAGCAGACTCTTCACTGACCTAGGAGCCTGATGAGGGACTTGATCCCAGGACCTCCCAGGACCCTGGGATCATGACCTGAGCCATAGGCAGCCACTAACTGACTGAGCCACCCAGGCACCTCTGGTTTTTTCTTAATATGAAAATTTAGTATGGGTAGGAACTTATTAAACCTCCCAATAGTGTTTTCTCTTGACTTTTTTTGGGCTATTTATACTTTAAGTTTATAGATATTCTGTATTTTCATGGGTAAAAAGTATTTTTAAAGTGATTATTTGAGGGGCACCTGGGTGGCTCAGTGGGTTAAAGCCTCTGCCTTCAGCTCGGGTCATGATCCCAGGGTTCTGGGATTGAGCCCCACATGGGACTCTCTGCTCAGTGGGAAGCCTGCCCCCCTGCCCCCACCCCCACCACCTGCCTCTTTGCCTACTTGTGATCTCTGTCAAATAAATAAATAAAATCTTTAAAAAAAAATGAAAGTGATTATTTCAGTTTGGTTTCCGCATTTGTTTTGAGTTACATGTTCAACTGAAAGCACACATCATGCCTTTTTTTTTTTAATCGTTACCTTTTTAGGGTTAAAAAGAGCTAAAAATCGCTGTTTAGATTTTAATAATATAGGTAGCTTTTCTAGAAGTACAAAATAAAAGTACTAATTTTTTTAAAAGATTTTATTTATTTATTTGACAGAGAGAGAGATCACAAGTAGGCAGAGAGGCAGGCAGAGAGAGAGGGAGAAACAGGCTCCCTGCCGAGCAGAGCGCCCGACGTGGGGGCTCGATCCCAGGACCCTGAGACCATGACCTGAGCTGAAGGCAGAGGCTTAACCCTCTGAGCCACCCAGGCGCCCCAAACGTACTAATTTTTAGTTCATATAAGTAATGGTTAATAGGAATTAGCAAATGCAAAAAAAAAAAAGAAAAGAACAAAAAACGGAAAGAAAGAGCAAATGTTGATATCATACATATTTTCATTCTTAGTATGTTGTCATGGGAGATTATTTTTTGTTTAGATACCCTAAAATGTAATAAATGATATGCTAAAATGGGTTGTATTTGTAAATTCACTTTTTGCATATTCCAGATTGAAGAAAATTTTCATGGCAGATTGGCATGTTGTTACAACATAGCATTTTGGAGCAGTTGTTAGGTTTTCAGATAATGGAGTTGCAGTGGATATGTTGAATTCATACTATCCCTGGGCATGATCCACTTTTGCTTGTTTTATTTAGCTTAGTTTACAGTTAACTAAATTTATAAAAGATTTTTAAGCATGTTGTGTCTAGTCACTGGTGAAACAAAGGCATACAGTGAGGTATTTCTGAACCAATCCATTTTCTATGTAATTATTCCCTTTAGACAAATTAGATATATCATCTGCTAGTAGAACTTACCTGTTACTTGCCACTACTTTTGTAGAGGTGGTATCTATCACTTTTACTAGAGCAAAGACAGAAGGATGGTGCCTGGAAGAAATGACTGCTTTAACAGGCAGAGAAAAATCTAGTACCATTTTTGTTGGCAGTGCAGTTCAGGGAGAGATACCATCTTAGTCAAGAAGTTTATATATTTCTTTTCTTACTGTTATGTGGATAGACAAACTCACAAGTCTTGTTCGATGTCTTTATCTTGCCTCACTTCCAAAATATCCTAGATATCTTAGTCATAGAGACTATGTAGGGATTATGCGCAATTGGGAGATGTCATGGTTTCTATCAGAAATAACTTCTCATTTTTCAGTATGTGAATCCTTTAAGAGCAACGTCTAAGTAAATCTAGGGGATATATTAATCACTGAAGAAATTGAAAGTTTAGAAAAAGTTCAGGCAATCATTTTTCAGTAACAAACATGCATTTCTACCCAAAAACGTTGTCTTTAGTGGGAAATGTTTTAAGTTATTTATACCAGATATATTAAACATATATAAACATATATAATTCAAGGCTGCTCATTTGGCTTATTATAAAAATTTGTCTTGGTGTAAGTTTTAAAAAGAGTGATGGTGTTTGTAATACTTTTTGGACATTTGCTCTATTATAAAACATCTTTATGTGAATCAGGTTATTTAGTTTCTAGTTTGTCTCTATGTCTGATTATTGTGTGACTTTAGAGAAATTCTCCAAATTTTCTCTAAACAGTTAATCATATTAGCCTTCTACCTACCTCACGGATATGATATGAATATTAATGTGTAGGCTATAAAAAGGGCCTGTGTACCTTAGAATCATTAAATATAAATGAAATTTTATGGCTTTTGAAATATGAAAATATATTAAACTGTTTTTTGCAAAAATATTTTATTATTGATGTTAAGCTCCACTGTCACTTTCATAATAATCTAAGGCACGCTGGAGCTAGAGTCTCATTGCAGGCCCTGTAGGTAGGACTGGGAATTGCTAGAGAAAGCCATGGCTATGAGGTGCACTTTCTGTGAATTCAGTGAATTCAAGATCTTTTTAAGTGCACTAGGAGATTGAATATGTTGTCACTCCGAGTGTATGATGGATAAGGCAGCAATAAGCTTCACATACTAAGATCGTTTTATTGGTTCAGTGGTCGTTGGAGGGGTTATACTTTGGTTGAACTCTGGAGTTACATGGTGCCATAGATTTGCAGTCCTTAATCACATTAAATTCTGATTAGTAATGTCTGCGGCTGCTCAAATGGGGGGAAAAATTGTCACCTGGCAGCTGTGAGACCTGACCTCTCAGATAAATAAACTACAAAGGTGAAATGAGTATTTTGGAGGTTTGTTCTTGAGACTGAGTAGTTCTGATAATGTAGTTAGTGGCTTCAAAGAGTTAGTATACCTCGAAAGTGCTGTGGGACTTGTTTAAGGAGACAGTTACCTATTTCACAGAAAAGGGCTTATTTTGATCAGAAGACTTCTTGGCAAGTTTTAGTATACTAAGTTAAGGACATATTTGTTCTTATGTCCTTTGGTCTGCCTCCTAAATATGTCTGACTTCATTCTTCCTGGCCCAACTGCTATAGGCTAGAAGCCAGAAGTTGCTTTTATAGCTCTATGTTTCCTATTACTGCCTTGTCTCACCCTCTTACAGGGCTGTTACTTACTTTTTTGTTAATTTTTTTAACCATTCGTTATTTTGCACTATAATTATTTGTTTTCATGTTCATCTTTTGGCCACTAGACTGCTTGGCAAGGTCTGTCTTGCTCAGAGTAATTTCATTACCAAGCAAGATGCTTGGCCTTTAATGAATGGTCAGTAAATGTTTAAATGAATCATTATACTTATATGTACAGATAGGTTGGTTGACAATTTAAAACATAAGATTTTAAAAAAATGTTTTACTTAATTATTTGACAGAGAGAGAGAGTGCACATGCAGAAGAAGGGGGAGTAGCAGGCAGAGGGAGAGGGAGAAGCAGGCTCCCCGACATGGCCTCAATCCTGGGACTCTGGGATCATGACTTGGGCCGAAGGCAGATGCTTAACCGACTGAACTACCGAGGTGCCCCTAGATTTTTCTTTTTTAATAGTCTGATTTTTAGGGTATACTTAGGTGGTGACTGCTGCTTTGTGACCCATAGTCCAAATATCAAAGTGGTGTTTGCATATGACAGATGTATGTATATATATATTTTTTACCCAAAATCTAGGGGTAAGATGGAAGCTTTTATTTGAAAAGAAGTAGAAAAAGAAAAATGAAAAGAAAAGAAGTAGAAGTACCATTATTTCTCTTTTTAATATCTGTTAACAGGTTCTTAGAACTTAATAGTTATTCACATTAACAATTTGAAAATGTCAACTCAGATATTACTTCTTTCTCTTTCTTTTTTTTTTTTTTTTTAAGATTTTGTTTGTAAGTAATGCCAACACCCAACATGGGGCTTGAACTTAAAACCCCAAGATTAAAAACTCTCAGGGGCGCCTGGGTGGCTTAGTGGGTTAAAGCCTCTGCCTTCAGCTCAGATCGTGATCTCAGGGTCCTGGGATAAAGCCCTGCGTCGGGCTCCCTGCTAGGCGGGTAGCCTGCTTTCCCCTCCCTCTCTGCCTGCCTCTCTGCCTGCTTGTGATCTCTCTCTGTCAAATAAATAAATAAAATCTTTAAAAAATAAATAAATAACTCTCAATCTCCATCAGCTGAGCCTGCTGGGCGCTCCCCCTGGACCTTTACTTGTTTTTCCAGTGTTGTTTTATTGAAGGAATAATCAATCTGAACACAGATCAGAAGCAGACTTTTTGGTTTTTTATACACTTTTTTTCTTATAAAAATGCAGAAAAAAAAGATAAAATTACTTGTATTTATTTCTAGTTTCTCTTGTGTATATGAACTTCCATGTGATAGCTTCCATATGGTAGCGATAATCAGATTCAAATGTAGAATTTTTTATCTGTATTTTTCCATTTGACCTTATTATCAGAAACATTTTTCATATTTGTGTATTGTTTTTATAACCATCACTTTGGATGCCTAATATTTCATAAACAGTGAGAATGGTTGTGCTGACTTTACTTTTTCTGTTAAAAATAATGCTGTTTTCAGGGGTGCCTGGGTGGCTAGTCAGTTAAGTGTCTGCCTTCTGCTTAGGTCATGATCCCAGAGTCCTGTGATTGAGTCCTGTTGGGCTCCTTGCTCAGTGGGGAGTCTGCTTCTCCCTCTGCCCCTTGCCCTACTCATGCGCATGCTCTCTCTCTCATTTTCTCTCTCTAAAATAAATAAAATCTTAAAAAATATATAAAGTTCTTTTTACACCACACACACACATACATATATCTATCTATCTAGTGTTAATTAGGTATCAGTATTTTCTGTGTTTGGCTTTATTTCCTGAGACTACTAACTACAACTACTGGTCAGAGAACATGAACTTTTTTTAAATATTTATTTATTTATTTTAGAGGGAGGGGGACCACGTGCAGCTGGGCGCACCTGCACATGGAGGGGGAGAAATTCAGGAGACTCCCCACTGAGTGTGAAGCCCTACTCCGATTGATCCCAGGACCCTGAGATCACCACCTGAGCTGAAACAGAGTTGGACAGTTAACCAACTGAGCCATCCAGGCACCCCGAGAATATGAACCCCGTGAATATTTTTCTTAAAGATTTTATTTATTTATTTGACAGAGAGAGAGAGATCACAAGTAGGCAGAGAGAGAAGGGGAAGTAGGCTCCCTGCTGAGCAGAGACAACCTCCCCCCCACCCCCAATGCAGGACTCCATCCCAGGACCCTGAGATCATGACCTGAGCCAAAGGCAGAGGCTTAATCCACTGAGCCACCCAGGCGCCCCCCGAGAATATTTTTATTGGTTGTTGATACACATTGAGATCATGTTTTGTTTTTTTTCTTCCCAGTGGCTCAATAGCATATTCATTAATTGTCTCACTTATTTTTTAGTATATGTGCTGTGGAAATGAGCATAATTGTCTCACTTCTAAAACAAATATTACACCAAGGTAGAACTTAAAATTGAACCCATATTCAGAAATGTAGATTTTTCTGAAAGTGGAAAAGATTTAAGTAGTGTTGGTTTTTCCTAAAACAAATAGACTTTGATTTTTTTTTAAAGATTATTTATTTATTTATTTGACAGACAGAGATCACAAGCAGGCAGAGAGGCAGGCAGAGAGAAAGGAAGGGAAGCAGGCTCCACGCTGGGCAGAGAGCCCGATGCGGGGCTCGATCCCAGGACCCTGGGATCATGACCTGAGCCAAAGGCAGAGGCTTTACCCACTGAGCCACCCAAGTGCCCAGACTTTGATATTTTGAAGTAGTGTTTCTTGGGTTGGGGCCTAAGGTAAAGAAAGACCTTTGCTCTTTGGTTTTGGGATTGGGTATATGTATGAAATCTATGAAGCTGATGTGTTAGCATAGCAGATGTGTCATATACCTGCAGTGGAGATTTCATTAAGGAGGAAAAAGACAAATTTGAGTTTTTACACATAAAACCTCATTTTACTTTACATTTTTAGGGCAATATTTCTGTTAACTTCCCCTGATGAAAATTCATTCTTGTTGATAGTTATTTTTTAAATAAAAGATAGATAATTGAAAGATGTTCTTAGAACGTTATGCAAGATGTGAATTTTAAGGAGTCCTCATATTTCTAATTTCCATTAAACTTACAGAGATTTCTTTTGTTCTTTTAATTAGAACGTAACTACTGGTTGAGCCATAGAATGTGGATTTACAATAGGAAAGTATATGTGGTATAAAATAGATTTTTAACTCTGTGGAATTGTAGCTGAGTTTTCGTTCCACAGGTGTGCTTTCTGCCTGATCTTGAGTGGATCACTTAATTTGTCTTTACATACTTACAAATTTAGGTTATCTATAAAATGAATAGTAACTCCTTGATTGTACTGTTAAGGCCTTTTAGAGACTATACTAGAATAGTAATTTTGGATGGATATTCCTGTGTTTTCTAATCTCTTTTTATAACAGAAGCCCCTTTCTATCTAGAAATGTGTGTATTTAATATAGCCATGGATCCAAAATCTTAAAATCATCTTCATTCCCAAATATTCTTGTCCCTGTAGTTACTTAAAGTGAATTTTCATAAGCTTTGGTTACAAATAAATAGCTAAAGGATTTTAAGTACTCTGAGGTAAGAGAAATAAGAAGTAGTCCTGCATTTGTTGTGTAAATTATCAAGGATCTTACTCATGCTCGGATTTTTGCAATTCACTTCTGGAAGTTTGGTTGGGCTACTGTTAGCATTGGTGCCGTAGCTACTGCAGTATTATAATTGTCGGTTTTTAAGGATTATATAGTAGGGGGTGATGAAAGAATAAGAACAATCATAAAGGTACAGAAAATTACAGCATGAAAATCCCCATTGTATTTAAGTTTCACCATTTGATTGGTGTGACTTACTATTTTAGACCACCAATTTCCTTCATAGTGCACCTTATGGATACAGATTAAGAATTGTTAAATTTAGGGCGCCTGGGTGGCTCAGTGGGTTAAGCCGCTGCCTTCGGCTCAGGTCATGATCTCAGGGTCCTGGGATCGAGTCCCGCGTCGGGTTCTCTGCTCAGCAGAGATCCTGCTTCCCTCTCTCTCTCTCTGCCTGCCTCTCCATCTACTTGTGATCTCTCTCTGTCAAATAAATAAATAAAATCTTTAAAAAAAAAAAAAAAAAAAGGTTAAATTTAAATGGTCCCATTCCGTTGGCTGTAAACATGCTTTTTGTATTTGGTACGGAATTCTAACTATCAGTTACTAACAATCACTTATATTGCACAAATACTTAATATCTGTGATCACTCTCTTTTCTTAAGAGTCTAGATTTTTTTTTTTGCTCTTTTACCTTCTTGTAATTATTCATCTTGAAGCTTAACACATCGCATCAAAATATATTTCATTCAGGAGCAACCTTACTCTGCGTTTGTTTTTCAGAGTGTGAAGACTAAATACATGTTTAAGATATCTGGGTTTGTTTAACTCCCCTCATTTATCCAGTAATCTCAATGTTGTGCCTGCTTCTTGCTAGAAACCTCGTATTACCCAACTTTCTACTTTTTGGGTCATGAGACTCCTCAAAGTCCTAACAGCAGAAAAAAATGAGATTGTCTCTTTCTACCATTCTCATTTTTATTTTTAAAAATGTTATTCATTTATTAGAGAGAGAGAGAGAGCTCGCATGCCTGTGAGCACAAGTTGGGGGAAGGGCAGAGAGAGAGGAAGAAGCAGGTTCCCCGCTGATGAGGGAGCCCAATGAGGTGCTTAGTCCCGGGACCCAGGGATCAAGACCTAAGCCAAAGGCAGCCGCTTAACCGACTGAGCCAACCAGGTGCCCCTGCCATTCTTATTTTTAAAAATCCTTTTCTTTCTCTGTTTAAAATATCTTCCTTTTCCAGGATCTGAACTTTCTAAGTAAAGGTAGAAATCTGATAGATTTTTTTTTTTAATCCTCTCCCATTCGAATGTTGATTAGAACTATACTGATCAAATACCTTGCTGTTTTCAGGAGTGAGATTAAATCTCTCTACACATTTCTGTTTTAAGGGGTTTATGGATTAGCCAAGGTGGGAATGGCCTCTGTAACATTTTTGAACATACTATTATTTGTTTTATTATTATTTTTTTTAGATTGAGTAATTGACATACAATGTTATATTAGTTTCACATATACAACATAGTGATTTGATTTATACATTGTGTAGTGGTCATCATAATAAGTCAAATTACAATCTGTCACCATACAGAGTTATTAGAATATTATTGACTGTATTCCTCAGGCTATACATTACATCCCCACGTCTGACTTATTTTGTAATTGGAAGATTGTGTCTCTTAATCCCCTTCACCTATTTCATCCATTTTCTCTCCCCACCCCCCTGCACCAACTCCCCTTCCTCTTGCAGCCATCAGTTTGTTTCCTGTATCTGTGAGCATTTCTGTTTCTTTTTGTTTTTTAGATTCCACATGTAAGTGAAATCATACGGTATTTGTCTTTCTCTGACTTAGCACACTTAGCATATACCTTATAGGTCCATCCATGTTTTTGCAAATAGCAAGATTTCATTCTTTTTTATGGCTGAGTAATAATACATTATATCTATATATACCATGTCATTCTTATCTTTTTTATTCATTTACCTATCAGTGGATTTTTTTGGTTGCTTCCTTATCTTGACTCTTGTAAACTATGCTTTGATGAACATAAGGGTGCATATGTCTTTCTGAATTAGTGTTTTCATTTTCTTCAGGTAAATAGAAGTGGAATTACTGTATCATGTCTTAGTTCTATTTTTCATTTTTTAAGGAACCTCCATACTGTTCTCCGTAGTGGCTGCACCAGTTTACATTCCTATCAAGCAATGCATGAGGGTTCCTTTTTCCTTACATTCTCACCAAGTTGTTATTGCTTTTCTTGTTTGTTTGTTTGTTTGTTTGAGATTTTATTTTTCAATAATCTCTACACCCAACATGGAGCTTGAACTCAAAATCCCTATATTAAGAGTCAGATGTTGTACCTAACTGAGCCCACTAGGTGCCCCTCTTGTCATTTTGATCATAGCCTTTCTGACAAGTGTGAGGTGATATCTCATTGTGGTTTTGATTTGCATTTTCTTTTTTTTTTTTAAAGATTTTTTTTATTTATTTATTTGACAGACAGAGATCACAAGTAGGCAGAGAGGCAGGCAGAGAGAGAGAGAGGGAGAAGCAGGCTTCCTGCTGAGCAGAGAGCCCGATGCGGGGCTCGATCCCAGGACCCTGGGATCATGACCTGAGCCGAAGGCAGAGGCTTCAACCCACTGAGCCACCCAGGCGCCCCTTGATTTGCATTTTCTGGTGGCTAGTGATGTTGAGCATTTTTTTAAACGCCTGTTGGCCATTTGCATGTCTTTTTTGGAAAAATATGTGTTCAGGTCCTCTGCCAGTTTTCTCTTTATTTTCTTCTTTGAAGATTTTTTTCTTTGATTTAATTAAAGTATAGTTGACAGGTTTTTTGTTTGTTTGTTTTAGGCCTTCTACTCATTTTTTGATCAGATTGTTTGTTTTTCTGATATTGATCTGTCTATCCATTTGAGAATTTAGCAGTTGGGTCTACCAAGGTAATGTTTGAAAATGGAATTTACATTTTTTACTTAAGAAAAATCCTGGCTAAACTGCATTTTTTTTAAAAGATTTTATTTATTTATTTGGCAGAGAGAGATCACGAGCAGGCAGAGAGGCAGGCAGAAGGAGAGGGGGAAGCAGGCTCCCCGCTGAGCAGAGAGCCTGATGCGGGGCTCGATCCCGGGACCCTGAGATCGTGACCTGAGCCGAAGGCAGAGGCTTAACCCACTGAGCCACCCAGGCGCCCCTAAATTGCATGTTTTTATTAATGTGTAATTCCTCATCTTGTACACTTATACTCTCTCCTAGTGCACTTTGATCCTTACCCATAACATTAGCTCTGAGTTTTGTAAGATTGACAGTCACTGAAAGTTGCTCCCTTGGATTTGGTGCATAAATGTGCATTGATGTTCAAAGAATTAGCCTTTCCCACTGATCAACTTGATGTCTTTTTACAAAAAGGTAATTATTATGTGCCCCCAGCCACATATTTACGTTTTGGCAATAAAAAAATTCTATTTTATTGAAATATGAACTTTAAAAATATAGACAAGAAGGAAGTAAAGGTGCTGATGCTTGGTTTTCTTTTTATAAAATTTGCTTTATGTACTTAAAAATATATTTTTCCTATATATATATGCACACATATATATGTATATATATTATATATGTGTAATATCTAAATATATTTAAATATATTTATATTTATATATATTAATATATAAATATATATTTATATTTATATATAATTTATATATATTTAGAGCACAAAAATTTTCTCTTTCTTGTAGGGTAGATAAAATATTAGGTCTGAAGATTGCTACATGTTAGGAATTGACAACTCAGGGAATGTGGGCTGCCCTGGCATAGATGGTTTTGAATGTTGAAAGACAGGTGACTGGGGCATCTGGGTGGTCTGCCTTCAGCTCAGGCCTTGATCCCGGAGTCCTGGGATTGATCCCCACGTCAGGCACCTTGCTCAGCGAGGATCCTGCTTCTCCTTCTCCCTCTGCTTCTACCCCTGCTTGTGCTCCCTCACTCTCATTCGCTCTCAAATAAATAAAATCTTAAAAACAAAACAAAACAAAACCCAAAAGACAAGTTACTACTGCCTAGGAAAAAAGAAAAAGAGAGACAAATAGATAGAGGTTGTCTTTGCTGCCCTTCTACCACTTCTTTTCTTTCTCTGCTACGTCCCAGATTTTTTTCTTTCTTGTTTGTAGCTGCTAGAGTATTTGTCTGTAATATTTAAGGTGTTAACCTTCTTGTGTTCTTATTTTTTAAAGAGAGCCTTGAGATACTGAGATGATCGGTGGACTTGATCACTATTTTTAGATGCTGGTGCCTGGGTTATAGGGAATGGGGGAAAGGTGTCCCACTTGCCCTGGTTCTTCATCCTTGGTTACATGGAACAACCCATGGTTCATGAGGATATCAACAGTGCTTCTAGAGCAGTGTAACTCAGGGGTTGATTGCCACCCTTTCCCTGTTACCATTGAGAGAGCAAACAAATGCAGATTTGGTTCAAAATTCTGGGTATAATTAGAAAATTGAACATAGGAGACACAGTTTTATAAAAATAAGCAGAAAGGGACAGTGTTGCTTGCATTATGTATATGCTCTTTGTTACACAAATCACCTTTGTTTGCAATCAGTTTATTTTAAAAACCTTTATTTTTCCAAAATAGGGGTGACTTTATTAATGACATCGCTATTTGAAAAAAAAAGTTTGAAAATTTTTGTTTTCTCTTTGTCTAACTAGATGTGATGCTGACCCTTCAGCCTTAGCCAACTATGTTGTAGCGCTGGTCAAGAAGGACAAACCTGAGAAAGAATTGAAAGCCTTTTGTGCCGATCAACTTGACGTCTTTTTACAAAAAGGTAATTATTATGTGCCCCCAGCCACATATTTACGTTTTAAATTTAAAACTTTGTATAAAATATTGGAAATTAAAGTTTGGAAGGAAAGAAATCAGTCATCATCCTTTAACATTTGAATATATACATTCCTGTTAATTATTTATCATGTATTTTGGAAGACTTTTTTTCCCCCTTTTCTTTGCTTCTCTGCTTCTTTCCTGTGTTGAAGCAGTTGTAACTCCACTGCTTTTTAGGGGAATGGGTCCTCTGTAGCTTGTAGCAGAGTCTAGTTGATGGTTGGTGGTGTGACAACTTGTCGATAATGTAGCTTCTAATGCTTACTGCTTATTAGGACACTGAGCTACTTCTTTTTCCCCCTCTTGGCTGGAGCCTTCCTGACCCTTCCTGTCCAGGAAGAGATGGGCATGATCTTCTCTTTGTGCTTTTAACTTCCGATCTTCTTACCAAAGTCCTTTCCATATGTGCAGAACTTCCTGGAGTCCTCCCCTGCTAATGCTCTGACCTCATCTCCTCCCACTCCTCTTCACTTGTTCCATTCTAACCACCTTGTTCTCCTTGCCTTTTTTTTTAGAGTGGCAAACATGTTCCCACCACAGGACTTTTGAACTCATTTTACTCTTGCTTGAAATGGTTTCTTTGATGGTTTCTGGTGTCTTCTCAAAGGTGCCTTCTCAGAGTAGTTTCCTTTGAGTGCCCTATATACAGTATATTATACCTCATGCCCCTATTCATCCTCTCCTCTTCCCAGACTGGCTTCATTTTGTTTGTCATGGCACTTGTCACTTCCTGCCATGTTATATGTTTGTTTGTGTTTTTATCTGTGTCTCCCCGCTCCCCCCCCAATCGTTTGTCTTTCCTTTGTTGAGAATGGCTACTTGGATCCCACGGAGCTTGGTACATAGAATGTATTCAATAAATATTGTTGAATATATGAAAGGAATGTAGTTAATGCATACTTATTGGTTGATCTAACAGTTGGTATGAGAAGATATCCTTTAATTCAAATATCTCCTTAGAAGGGAAAGATAGTAAGTATGGCTTCTCACTTGAAAAGTTAGAATTACATAGTTTTGGGTGAATTTTAGGGCTTTTTTTTACACATAAAAAATCCAGTAATTTCTCATATATATATATATATACATATATATAAATATTACCTTATATGAATATATTGTATGAATATATATTATAAATAGAAGAATATTTATTCACATATATGAATATTTTCTTTTGAAATTATTAATTTGTATTACTTGGTTTATAGTAGTTTCAAAATCCAGAAATGGTATTCTTCATCATAAGGGTTAGACTCATTTTTAGTTCCACCACCAGTATTTGAGATGTTCTGTTTTCCTCACCTTTGCCGTAGAGAGTTTTCGAACATCTGGCTTTGTTTGTGCAACACTTAAATAGTGTTTCTTCTCCTTAGAAACTTCAGGTTTTGTGGATAAACTGTTTGAAAGTCTCTATACTAAGAACTACCTTCCACCTCTGGAACCAGTTAAGCCTGAGCCAAAACCACCAGTTCAAGAAAAAGAAGAAATTAAAGAAGAGGTAATACAAAATTTTCTTTGTCTTTGGGGGCTTTTAAGATCCTATTACTAGTATCATTCTTAGTTGGAAGTTGACCTCTTAAAAGTAATCATCTGTTGATTGAAATTTCTGTGTTTGGCACATGATACAGATTCTTTATCAGGGCTTCTAAGTTCTTTGGACTTGAAATGTTGGAAGAGTTTTAGATAGCGTATTTAGTGTTCCAAGAAAAAGTTTAGTAATATTGAGGAATTTAGAGAAATCTTATTCAGAGACTTTAGAAACAGAAAACTTGGTTAAATGTAGAGGTTTGATTAAAGTAAAGTATTGATAAAACCTTAAGAGAAATTATTTAGTAACACATTTCCATATACTAGACAAAGCATTTTGTCTTTTTTAACCAGAGTATTTTTTTATATTTAATGTAGTTATAAATATTGTTAATGCATGAAAGAAAAAGAAAAAAAATGTTTTTATAATGTTGAAGTACAAAAACATGATTATTTATGGTAATCTATTTGTTTGAACCAAGGGGAAAAGTTTATAGAGTTCATTTGTAATTCTTTTTATATATAGACAAAACAGTGTTGTATAAGAATATGGGCTCTAAAATCAGGTTGCATGAGTTAAAATTGTTGTTCCAAAATAAGTTACTTATTTGCTTCATTTTCAAATTAGGAAAATGATCATTACTATGATCTACTAAGTAGTGGTGAAGTACTACTAAGTAGTACTACTAAGTAATACTTCATTGAGGTTTAAATGAGATTTTGTATACTTACACATCCTAATCAACTCCCTGGTACATAAAAGTTGGTTATTATACAGAAATATTTATTAACTTTCATTTTTATTATGAGTATCTAATAAGCTTTTTATTTAGGAATGATTTTAAGCTTACATAAAATGACAGGAATTCTACCTAAAAGTTCAATGCACTGTCTCTCTGTATTCACCTATTGAAAATTAGCCCCATTTGCTCTCTTTATATGTTAACACCCAAGACCATCATGTTCTGAATCTAGGAGTAAGTTAGATACAGCATGATCTCCTAATATTCTTCATTTCATAAGAACAAGGATGTTCTATTACTTTTTTTTTAAGTTGGCTCCACACCCAGTGTGGAGCCCAGCGTGGGGCTGAACTCACTAGTGTAGAGATCAAGATCTGAGCTGAGATCAAGAGTCAGATGCTTAACCGACGGAGCCATCTGGTCATCCTGAGGATGTTCCTTTAGATAGCTATAATATCATTACTAGTTTCATTAAATTTAATAAAATATCTGTATTTCAGTTTTATCAATTGACACATTAGTGTCCCCCTTGCCTTTTTTTTTTCCCTCCCCAAAAAGTTTCCCCTTTTTTATAGCTTTTTTTTCTCCTTCAGTACAGGATTCAATCTAAGGATCATGTATTGCATTTAGTTGTAATTTCTGCTCTTAAAATGCTAGGTTGATTGAATGGATCCATCATTAAAAGAAAACAAAAGAAGTCATTAAATGACTATATTTAAGATCAGTGGAAACCACTGTCACAGTTTTGGTTTTGCCTCATGCCTTGTAATTGTTTCATAAAATCTTATTAAAATAGGAAAGGCTCCTGGTATGTTATTTCAAGTAATGGAAATAAGAGGAAACTTACCTACCATACTTGATAATGTATAATTTTCGGTCTATGTGTATATGTTGAATCTTTAAGAAATAGTTAAAATCTTTGTGCTATCTGTCCTTTTCTATAGTTGTTGAAATTCAGCGGACCAGAAGTATCTGTTTGAAAGATAGCTGGTTTGAATATAAGAGAAAAATTGCATTATTTTGAGTTTGGAAGGACAATTTGAAAAAACACCACATTGTTATGCCATTTCATTTTGTATCTTTATAGTAAATCCTAATTTTGAAAAGTTTGAAGTGGCTATCAGCTTCTGTGTGTAAATATCCCAAATGATAGTGTCTGGCATTTCTCTTGTTTTCTAAGATTTTTATACACAACTTAATTGTCATCATTGACATAAATAATAGCTCATATGATAGTATATAAAGTAGTTTATAGTAATTCTGTTAGTGTGGAATGAAAGGGGTTTGAAGTACCACACACCTTTGGCTAATGGGCTGTATTTCTGGTCTGTGCTGTTGATGCTCAGAACAGCGTACAGAGGTTCAGATCCACCTAAGACTAGCCATTTTAACTTTATTCCTGGGTCCCCAGTTAACATTGTACCATCAGTAGTTTAACAGATTACTTGTCACATGGGGAACCATGTAAGAATTTGGATCATTGCCACAACTCCGGTGCTGGAAAAACCTTTGGTATATATGTGCCATATTTATGAAGCACAGTGTATTTTACCTGTAGTTGGAAGATGACTTGTGAATTTTCTATTCTTACAATTGGCTGTTATTAAACCCTTACCCTGAGTTCATGAACAAGCAAAAGAATCATCCATTATGATAAAAGATCTTAAGTATTATAATTCCTGATTTGCACTATGCCTGATCATCTGAAATGTTAGAAGGCAGTTTTTCTTAGATTTGGATTTTTGACTGGAAATATGAGAACCTGTAGCACAGTTTTTCCTTCCTTTGTTTGAAAATATATTTTAATTTTTTAAAAATATTATTATATTGTAGAGAATTTTCAGCATACGTCATAAGGGACAATTGTATAATGAATTCTTACCCTTTCATCATTCAACTCCAACAACCCATCAGTCCATGGCCAGTCCTGCCCAACCAAATACCATACCTGTTTGGTATACTTTTTTTTTTTTATTTTTTTAAGTGGGCTCTACACCCAGCATGGAGGTTAAGACCTGAGCTGAGATCAAGAGTCAGATGCTCAACTGACTGAACCATCCACGCATCCCTTATTTAGTATACTTATATATCAAAAATTGTTTAATAGAATGGAGGCTCTTAGACTTGTGTAGCTGTGATAGATCAAGATAATGAATAATTAAAACCTAAATGTGCAATGATTAGACTTCTAATAGAGAATGTGAAGTAGAAAGATTTAAGTTAGGTGGACAACATAGGAGAAAAACTTTAAAAATTACTGTGCCTGGTGATACCATGATTCTGTAAAGAAATCTACTTTTCATATTCTTAGAATAGTAAGATTGAAGTAGATGAGAGGTTTTGGTTTATGAAGTGTTAAGTTTATTTATTTTTTAATAATCTTTATACCCATCATGGGGCTTGAACTAAATGACTCTGAGATCAAGAGTCGTGTATTCTTTCTCATGGAGCCAGCTGGGTGCCCTGAAATCTTCATATAGAGTTTAAATTCAAGAATATATAGGCATTATAATGCCAGATATATGTATGTATATATACACACACATATATATGTATACACACACACACACTCACTCTCTCTCTTACTTTTTTATTTATTTGTATTTTTTAAAGATTTTATTTATTTATTTAACAGAGGGCTATAGTGAGAGAGATCACAAGTAGGATGAGCAGCAGGCAGAGGGAGAGGGAGAAGCAGCCCTCCTCACTGAGCAAGCAGCCTGATGCGGGACTTGATTCCAGGACCCCGGGATCATGACCTGGGCTGAAGGCAGATACTTAACTGAGCCACCCAGGCACCCCCCAAATAACTTATTTTAGATTAAGTTAGAAATAATTGTGGAAAACATATCCTTAGCCACCAGGAAGTTCTAGAAAATTTATAAAATGGAGAAGAATGCAGATTATTATTTTTTAACTTTTGAAATGTATTTGTAAGAAGCCAGAATAATGAAAGAAGTCTCCATGTACCCATCATTCACCTTCAATAATTACAGATCTACGAGCAGTGATCTTTTACTATAGTTCAGCCAGTTTTTATCCTCTTAAATTACTTTGAAATAAATCCCAAAGATATCATTTTATCTATAAATACTTAATATGCATATTTCTAAAAGATAATATTTAAAAAGTGATATTTTTAAAAATTTTATATAAAAGTAATTCCTTAAAATAGTAACAGTTACCTAGTTAGTGTTTAAATTTCTGATTGTTCATAAATGTCCATTTTTCCCCATTTGTTTTAATCAAGATCTAAATAACCAGGTTGGTTGATATTTATTTTTTTTAAAAAGATTTTATTTATTTGAGAGAGAAGATGTGCATGTGCGTGTGCACACACACATGTATGCAAGAGTGAGGAGGAACAGAAAGGGAAGAAGAGGGACAAAGCAGACTGTGTGGGGAGTGCAGAGCTTGCATCAGGCTCTATACCAGGACCTGGGATCATGTCCTGAGCCAAAACCAAGAGTTAGATGCTTCACTGCTTAATCGACTGAGCTACTGAGGAGCCCCTGAAATTTCTTTTTTCTTTTTTTAAATGTCCTTTTCCTTATTCCCTCTCACTTCCCTCTCTCTAGGGTAACCACTATTCCTTCTTCTAGTACCATGTACTAGTTTCTCCTGTTTTTTTCCATTTTATGTAAAAGGAATCACAGTTTTTGCCTTTCTTTAGTTTTTTTTAAAGTTTTTGTTTTTGGGGCGCCTGGCTGGGTCAGTTGGTTAAGTGGCTGCCTTTGGCTCAGGTCATGATCCTGGGGTCCTGGGATCGAGCCCCGTATCAGGCTCCTTGCCCTGCGGGGAGTCTGCTTCTCCCTGTCCCTCTGCCTGCCACTGCCTGCTTGTGCTCTCTGTCTGTCAAATAAAGAAATAAAATATTAAAAAAAAAAAGATTTTATTTTAAAATCTCTACACCCATCGTGGGGCTTGAACTTAAAACCTTGAGATCAGGAGTAGCATGTTTCACCAACTGAGCTGGTCACATACCCCCCATTAGCTTATTATTATGTGAGTTTCATCCATATTTTGCAGGGCCTTTGACTTCTTAATAGCATTATTGAAATACAACTCCCCTACTATACCATTCTCCTATTTACAGTGTACAAATGTGATTTTTATTGTATTCAGAGTTGTACAGCCATTGATATGATCCATTATAATCATTTTCACCATCCAAAAAAGAAATAGTGTACCCATTAATCTCTCACCCTCCAACCCTTCTCCTCCAGGCCCCTCCCCCTCTCTCAGGCAACCACTAATCTTTATTTCTTTATGGATTTGCTGATCTGGATATTTCATGTAAATAGAGTGATACCATTTGTAGTCTTGTGACTGGCTTCTTTCTTTCACTTAGCATAATGCTTTTAGAGTTCATTTGGTTGTATCATGTATTCCTTTTTTTTAATGGCTGAATAATATTCCATTTTATGGATATATCACATTTTCTTTTCTTTTTCCTTCTAATTTTTTTTCATTATTTTAGTCACCATATAGTACATCATTAGTTTTTGATGTAGTGTTCCATGATTCATTGTTTGTGTATAACACGCAGTGCTCCATGCAATATGTGCACTCCTTAATACCCATTACCTCACATATTCTTTGTTAGGTCATCAGTTGATGCATATTTGGGCTGATAGACAAGCGGTTAATACATTTTGCTTTTAGGAAAAATGGTGTGAACATTTATGCCCAAGTTTTTAGATGATGTTATGTTTTTATTTCTCTTTAATCCTTTAACTTTTTTTTTTGTTTTTTGAAGATTTTATTTATTTATTTCAGAGAGAGAAAGAGAGCATGAGTAGGAGGAGGAGCAGAGGGAGAGGGACAAGCAGAGTCCGTACTGAGCACAGAGCCCAATGCAGGACTTGATCCCATGACCCTGAGATCATGACCTGAACTGAAGTCAAGAGTTGGACACTCAACTGACAGTCACCCCAGCTTCCTGATCCTTTAACTTTTTAAGAATATTTTTTCTCCATTAGAAGTTAATACACATCCATCAAAAAAATCCTTGCAAAATACAGAAAAGGAAAATGATTTCCAAGTTGATGTCTTTTAAGTTTCTCTTAATCTTTAAATCCCCCTTTAAACCTACCTATATCTTTCTCTCGGTCTTCTTTTCCTCACCCCCTTTTTTCCCTTAAATTTTATTTTGTTGAAGGAACTTAGTCTTTTGTGCTGTAGAGTTTTTACTGTCTATATTTGCAGATTGCATCCCAGGGGAGTAATATATACTCTTTATTTCCTGTAAATAGGTAGAAAGAATGATTTTTAAATATAATCTAAGCAAATGATTCGTGTTTTAGCCAGTGCCATATGTTTGCCATATTGTGGCTATCATTTTAGGTTGCCTGAGATTTACTAAATTGTTATCATCTGTTCCATTCACTGACTCCTATTTGTTAAGTGAGCTTCTCCATTAGATGGACATTTGTTTAGCTCTTGCAAATGACTTTATTTCACCTTTCTCTAGTAGAGGCTATTTATTTGTTTTGAGATTAACTTTCTTTTTTTTTTAAAGAATATTTATTTATTTATTTGCAGAGAGAGAGATCACAAGTAGGCAGAGAGGCAGGCAGAGAAAGAGGGGAAGCAGGCTCCCCACTGAGCAGAGAGCCCGATGCGGGGCTCGATCCCAGGACCCCAGGATCATGACCTGAGCCGAAGGCGGAGGCTTAACCCACTGAGCCACCCAGGCACCCCGAGATTAACTTTTAACACAAATAATAAAATCACAGATGATTTCTGGTCAGTCTTAACTATTAAGCTTTAAGAGAAGACAGTATTTCGTGAATTCCAATACCATTTTTCTGTAAATCTTGTGAAATGTGTAATTTTGTGGCACTTATTAACTTTACCATTAATTCTTAAAACCTTTTCTGTGAAATAAATCTACAGTTCTGAAATTATGAATATATTTTACAATTAGGGAAACAAATCATTTTACTGTATGATACTTAGAGACTTCCTCTTTCTGTGGTTTCATTATAAGGGATGAATTGCTGTTTTCCTTCTCCACTGCTATTCTTACCTTATATTAATATTTAGGGTGTGTGGGTGGCACAGTCGGTTGAGGGTCCAACTCTTGGTTTTGGCTCACTTGTTACCTCAGGGTCGTGAGATAGAGCCCTGTTTTAGGCTCCATGCTGAGCTCTGGAGTCTGCTTGAGATTTTTCTCCTTCTGCACCTCCTGCTTGTGTGTTCTCTCTCTCTCAAATAAATAAATCTTAAAAAAAGAGAAATTAACATTTAAAAATAAGTGTATTACTTTTAAAGTAATTTCAGCATCTTTTTTACTCCTCTCTGTTGCCCAACTTTTTTGTATATAATTTGACTGCAGTATTTCATTGTATTTGTGCCCTCTCTTGTACTAGAAAAATTATCAGATAGATGTGTCTCATAAATAATAGAAGGACTAATCTTTTTCCTATTGAATGCTTTCATATAGGTATTTCAGGAGCCAGCAGAGGAAGAACGAGATGGTAGAAAAAAGAAGTATCCTAGTCCCCAGAAGACTCGTTCAGAATCTAGTGAGCGAAGGTGTGTGTTTATATTTAATTAGGGAGACACTGATAACTTGCTTTTTAGTTACTGCAAGGGCATTAATGGGATTTTTAACATATGTACTGATGCCTCTCTCTAAACTGATTAAAGAAAGAGGTGGTTATCTTCCCTCCATTCTGTGTTTTTTGTCTTTGTCATACTTTCTCTTCCTTTTATAAACAGTCATCATTATGTGCTTTCCCCCAAGAGCACAGGGGTGGGAGTAGTCTCCTTAGAGGATATTAATGAAATGTTCCATTTGGTTAGGGGTGCTCACTATTAAAATCATCCATAGTATTTTTTACTACAAATAGTTCAGTTTATATGTTGATTTATCAGCCTGTGATTAAAAAATTAGTCTTTTGTTTAGGAAAACTTCGGTTCTGCCTTTCTTTTCTAGTTTTAAATTTCTGCTTTTCCCCTACCCCTCTCCATACTTTGGTTTCACCTCTTTTTGTCATTTCTCCCCACCCAGTGTAATTGAGGGAATGTTTTTTCTTTTTATATAATGCATCAGAGGAATTATGTTGTGGTTTTACAGCTTTCTGAAAAAGCTCAGACACTATGACTTTTGATGAATCGAGGGTATTTCGTACTCCTGATTTGTTGGCATACTTGGTTTCTATAGTATACATATGGCGTTTATATCTGTGTATTACAGGACACGAGAGAAAAAAAGAGAAGATGGCAAGTGGAGAGACTATGACCGGTACTATGAGCGGAATGAACTGTACCGTGAGAAATACGACTGGAGAAGGGCCAGGAGTAAGAGTCGGAGTAAGAGCCGGGGCCTGAGTCGAAGTCGAAGCCGAAGTAGAGGGCGCAGCAAAGACCGAGATCCAAATAGGAATGTTGGTGAGGAGATGAGGCTTCCTCCTAAAATCTCTGTATTCCTTATCTTGCTCTGTCTTGAGGATACCAGATTGCCCCTTAAAAGCACGTGTACCTTTACATGTTTGAGCAATGCAAAATCTAGAATTGTCTCAAAAAACCTAATGCTGATTTTGTTATAAAGACAGGGCTCTGTTGTCAGGATGGAGTCAAAGGAGTTGGACTAAAATGCTCTTTGTAAGGATATCATAGTACATGTCTGGACTTAAAGTCATTTTGTGTAATTGAAACTAATGTCATTTAATCAACAAAGCTATCACAGGAGGAAAAGGACTACCTGTTCCGTCCCTCACCCCCTCACTAAAAATAATTGTTTTGCTTTAAGGTGGTCTGGAGTTTATAAAATTAAAAAGGAAACAGATAAGTAGATAACTGAGATCCCAACCACTGATCTCTCGGGATATCCGTTTGGAAGTCAGTTCTTAGATACCTTCCTTATTAAATATGAGGCTTTTTTCATTATGTATTGGTGTCGATGTTATAAAAGATGATTTTACACAAGTTACTGGTCAAGATATGTTGTTGATGTTCCTTCTTTTAGGATATATTAATAATGAAAACACTTTGAAATATGGACAACTTAGTGAGTTTATTGCAATATTCTCTTCCTTATTCTGTGAGAAAACAAACATCATTAAGAACATAAGTGTCTAATCTTGTTTCTTGTTTTTATTTTGTCTCCGAAGCAGAGCACAGGGAAAGATCAAAGTTTAAGAGTGAAAGGAATGACTTGGAGAGTTCCTATGTGCCTGTGTCTGCACCACCTCCGAGCTCTTCTGAGCAGTATTCCTCTGGGGCACAGTCTATTCCCAGCACTGTTACTGTGATCGCACCTGCACACCACTCTGAAAACACAACGGAGAGTTGGTCTAATTACTATAACAATCATAGCTCTTCCAATTCTTTTGGTCGAAACCCACCACCAAAGAGGCGATGCAGAGATTATGATGGTAAAAATTCTTTTATATTGTACCCAGAAGTACTAGTAAAGCAAATGTTGCTAATATTGCTAGTGTATGCAGAACTTATCATGGCAAAAAGTCTCTTTTCTCTTGTACCCAAAAGTACTAGTAAAACAAACGTTAGTATTGCATACCTTTTCATTATAGTCCAGATTTTGTTAAAAGGGATGAGTGAGAAAGAAAACCGCCTTTGGCATATGCTTATTTACTTTCTTGATTTAATAGTTTGGCTCTGGTTAAGAGAATGTTCAAATTTGACCCATTCGTTTGTTTCTTGTTCTTATTACTTTAAACACTGTAAGTACACCACAAAATTTGGTAGATATTAGGAATTGTAATTTTTTTTTGTAGTGTTTGGTGCTGGGAATTTGTTAAGCGTTATATAACCTACTTAAAATTTTGATTTGCTGACTCTCCACTTGAATGAATCTATGTGTTTATGTGTGTTTTAATTTTTTATTATGGAAATATTTAAATATTAGTAAAAGTTGACAAAATAATGTAATTAACCCTAATGTATCCATGATCTCACATCAATAGGAGATCATGGGCAATTTTGTTTTCATCTGTACTTCTCTCCTTGTGCTCCCAGACCATATCATATGAAGTAAATTGCAGACATTGTAACATTTTTTTCTGTAAATACAGAATATCTATTTTTACATTTTATTTAGTTTAAGTAGGAAATACAATCAAATCATAACTCAGGCATTAACTCATTCTCACCCTGGTCTCCTAGCTACTGAGTTCTCATTCCCAAGGCCAATTTAATGTTACTAATTTCTTGTGTAGCTTTCCAAACATAGTCTTATATATATTTACATAAACAGATACATATAGTCTCCCCTGTTTTCTCTTCTACATAAACCCTAGTATACTCTTCACACTCTTCTGCATGTTTTTTTCACTTAGTGGTATTTTATGGCAGTTATCCTTTATTAATACATTAGGGCTTCCTTCATATCTTTTTTAGGTTTCTTAATTTTGTGAATGTAGAAAAATATGTTTAACTTAATTCATTATTAGTGTGCTTTTGCGGTGTTTTTAATATTTTGTTGTTATAAACAGTGCTGCCGTGAATAACCTAGTAAATAATTCCCACTTGAATGTTTTTTTTTTTAATTTTATTTTTAAGTAAACTCTGTACCCAATGTGGGGTTTAAACTTAAAACCTTGAGAGTTGGTGGTGCCCATTGCACCAACTGAGCCAGCCAGGTCCCCCTTCTCATTTGAATATTTTATTTTATTTTTAAGGGGGAAGGGGCAAAAGGAGATGGGTGTGGAGCTGACTTGGGGCTCAATCTCATAACCCTGAGATCATAACTGGAGCCGAAATCAAGGGTCGGATGCTTGGGGTGCCTGAGTGGTGCCATTGGTTAAGCGTCCGACCCTTGGTTTCGACTCAGGTCATGGTCTCAGGGTTGTGGGATCTAACCCTGCTCAGGCTTCATGCTCAGTGTAGAGTCTGCTTGAGATTCTCTCTCCCTGTCCTCCCTCTTCCCCTTTCACCTGGTCGTGCTCTCTCTCTCTCTCAAATAAATAAATAAATCCTAAAAAAAAAAAAAAAAGTCAGATGCTTAAACCATAGAGCCACCCAGCTGACCTCTAACTTAAATATTTTAAACTAACATTTCAAATTACAGATAAAACAAGAATGTAGAATTTAGAATAATACCATGAAAATAGGTAATTGAAATTAGATTGTCCAGTTATTTTTTTTTAAGATTTTTTTTTTTTTTTTTTAATTGGACAGAGAGAGAGATCACAAGCAGGCAGAGAGGCAGGCAGAGAGAGAGGGGGAAGCAGGCTTCCCACCGAGCAGAGAGCCCGACGCCGGGCTCGATCCCAGGACCCTGAGACCATGACCCGAGCCGAAGGCAGAGGCTTAACCCACTGAGCCACCCAGGCGCCCCTAGATTGTCCAGTTAAATCCCTTACACACATATCCTGCCTTTGCTAAAATGAATTTGAATTTTTTTTTTTTTTTTTAATTTCCTTTAAGTAATCTCTACAACCAGTGCAGGGCTTGAACTCATGACCCCAAGATCAGGAGTCATATGTTCTACCAACTGAGCCAGCCAGGCACCTTGAATCTGAATTTTTATTTTTATTTATTTATTTATTTATTTAAGTTTTTGGTTTTTTAAAAAATTTGACAGAGAGTGATCACAAGTAGGCAGAGAGGCAGACAGAGAGAGAGGTGGAAGCAGGCTCCCCGCCAAGCAGAGAACCTGATGCAGGGCTTGATCCCAGGACCCTGAGATCATGACCTGAGTGGAAGGCAGAGGCTTAATCCTGAGCCACCCAGGCGCCCCAGAATCTGAATTTTTATTATGAAAACATAATGGCAAATAGGTGTGTAGTGGCTAGTATCCTGTTTTGGACCCTGTTACTTGCTACCTCAACAAAGCATGGTCTCATAGAAAGTAGAGTACATCCACCTGGCCTTACCTCAGGGATATGTGATGATTAACAATAATACTAAGAAGCCTTCTAAATTCCTTAGAGAAAAATTACTTTGTAAATCAGATTGGTAGGCTTTTCAGGGTCTTGTTTTATTTGTTTTCTGAACTCTAAGATCATAATAAGATTCTTCTTATATTCTTTCAGAAAGAGGATTTTGTGTACTTGGTGACCTTTGTCAGTTTGATCATGGAAATGATCCCCTCGTTGTTGATGAAGTTGCTCTGCCAAGCATGATTCCTTTCCCTCCACCTCCTCCTGGGCTTCCTCCTCCACCACCTCCTGGAATGTTAATGCCTCCCATGCCAGGTCCAGGCCCAGGTCCAGGCCCAGGCCCTGGCCCAGGCCCAGGTCCAGGTCCAGGTCCTGGCCACAGTATGAGACTTCCTGTCCCCCAGGGACATGGCCAGCCTCCGCCTTCTGTTGTGCTTCCCATACCAAGTAAGTACATGTTCATTAAATATCTTGTCCTTTAGCAAAGAATTGTATTTAGAAGAACCTTCCTCTTCACTAACTTGACACTAGATTTAAAGCTTTTGAAAGATAAATTAATAATAGAATTTCGAATATATTCCTGTAATTATAATGTTATTCTTTATTCTATCCATTGTTTTATTACATTATTTATAGTACCTTGAAAAAATCTTGGGTGACAGAATCTTGCTGGTTGATGACATCTTAAGAAATCCAGTTGTTTTGAAGATGTCAGAAAGAAGAACATGAAATTTCCCAGTCTTTAAAGAATATCTCTTTGGGGGTGTCTGGGTGGTTCACTTCGGTTAAGCCTCTGACTCTTGATTTTGGCTCAGATCATGATCTCAGGGTCATGAAATAGAACTCTGCAGTGGGCTCCACACTCAGCAGGGAATCTGCTTGAAATTCCCTTTGCCCATCCTCCCACTCATGCACCTCCTCCCCTCTCTCTCGCGTGTTCAAATAAATAGATCTTATGACGGTATGTATGGTATACATACTATTATTCTACTTCTGTGTATATTTGAAAATTTCTAAGATAAAAGACTATAAAAATTTTAATTTCTAGAAGAACTTATAAAAAGATGTGAAGTGTGGGAATATTTCTGTTTAAAAATGAAATCCAAAAGTATCATTTTCCCCCAACATTTTGCTATGAAAAATTTCAAGCTAACTGAAAAGTTGAAATAACTACATTGAACACCCATATACTTACCATCTAGGTTCTATGATTAATATTTTACTATATTTCTATTTTCACATTATCTTTTTATCTCTCCCATTATTATTTTTTATTCATTTCCTAGTATGTTGCAGACATCAGTACATTTAAACATGTTCCTAATGTAGAACTTAAGGGTTCTATAGAACTCTACTCTTATTCTAGGAGTGTCTGGGTGGCACAGTATTAAGCGTCTGACTCTTGATTTTGGGTCAGGTCATGATCTCAGGGTGCTGGGATGGAGCTCTGCATTAGGATCCTTGCTCAGCGGGGAGTCTGTTTGAGGATTCTCTATTCCCCACTGAAGTTTTCTTTCTCTTTCAGATAAATCAGTAAATCTTTTTTTTTTTTTTTTTTAAGATTTTATTTATTTTTTTATTTGACAGAGAGAGAGAGAGAGAGAGAGAGATCACAAGCAGGCAGAGAGGCAGGCAGAGAGGAGGAAGCAGGCTCCCTGCTGAGCAGAGAGCCCGATGCGGGGCTCGATCCCAGGACCCTGAGATCATGACCCAAGCCGAAGGCAGCGACTTAACCCACTGAGCCCCCCAGGCGCCCCTCTTTTTTTTTTTTTTTTTTAAAAGGAGCTTACCATTATGCCAGAAAGATTGTTCAAGTTCCTTGTCAGTTATTTTTCATCCCTGCTCCCCAGAGGTAACCATCCTGCTTTTTTTCACCCTAGAATTATTTTGTCTGTTCTAGAACTAAAATGTCCTCTTAATTATGCAACTTACTGTGCTGAAGCCTGCCTATATCAAATTCCTTAATTCTGTTCTGTGCCAAAGTGGGTACTTCAATTATGACTATTCCAAATTAGTTTTAGTATAGTAGGTTACTTTTTATTAGTTAGGAAATATTCATGCTCTCTTTCTTCTTCTTCTTCTTCTTCTTCTTTTTTTCTTTTTAATTCTTAGGACCACCCATAACACAGTCAAGCTTGATAAACAACCGTGACCAGCCTGGGACAAGTGCAGTGCCCAATCTTGCACCAGTGGGAGCAAGACTACCTCCTCCTTTACCCCAGAACCTCCTTTATACAGTATCAGAACGTAAGTAAACATTGCTTATCTTAAAATTGCTGGGGTATAGAAAAGCTAAGTTTCATTGTCATACTTTTAAAAAATACAGTTTTTCTTCTTATGGACTATGGACTATGCCATATGAAAATTACACTTATATTTATATTTATGTTCACAAGGCAGTTACCTTTGTAGTTATGCTCTATGGCTGTATTTTAACTTGTGTGCCAGTGGAAGGAAAGAGTAAGGCCTTCTGCTATAGAGGAAGCAGCAACATTTAGTATCTTCTGAAGGACATGTATTTTGAAGCTTTAATCTCGTCAAAATGAAATTTATTTTGGAGCTTGTGTTAAAAAATTGAACTCTGATTGAATTTCCAAAACATAAGGCTTATCTTCTAAGAGTATACAAAAGGTTGGATAAAATATGCTGAGTAATTATTTAACTTGTATGCTGGAGTGACAATTGAGAGCATCACTTAAACTATAATATTTAGTGGCTATGCTATTTATAACATTTATTTTTAACTATAATAATTTGTTCTTAAATCTTGGTTCTCTGATTTTTTAGGTATTTTTTGTCATTATTTTTAGTTTATTTAAAGCTTTTTAAAATATTCCTTTCTCTAAAAACATAAAAACAAGGTGATTGGTTGTTAAAAGTGTTAGATTTTGAGATTTTTTTTTTTAAGATTTTATTCATTTATTTGAGAAAAGAGTGAGAGAGAAAACATAAGAAGAAGGAGGGTCTGAGGGAGAAGTAGACTCCATGTTGAGCAGGGAGCCTGATGTGAGGCTTGATCCCGGGACTCTGGGATCATGACCTGAGTTGAAGGTAGACATTTAACCGACTGAGTCACTCAGGTGCTGCGAGGTTTTTTTTTTTTTTTTTAACAGAGCTGTGTAGCTTTATGAATAAATTCATCTTTTGTGCAGTGTATTATCATAAACATTTCTTCATCTTTATAATGTCATGGTAAGGCAATTCAGCAATATAATGAAGCCCAGGTTTAAATCCTGTTCCATTACTTACTTTCATTGTCATCTTAGACACTTAGACACTTAACTTACTTAACTTCATAGAATGTCAGTTTTCTCTTCTGTAAAATAGGAATAATAACATTACTTACCTAAAAAGCATGTTTGAGGAATAAATGCTTTAATACATCTATCTAGAATAGAACCTGGCATCTAGTAAGCTAAATATAAAGGTTAGTTTTTATAATACTGTGGTTACTATTGTCTCCTTAAATTGCGACTTCGCTGAAATCATTCATAATTATCTTCTCTTTGTCTACCTCCATTATTCCTGTGTGTCTTTATAAATTGAAATAACACCCATTAATCACCTAGAATTGAAACCTTGACATGATTGACTAATTGCTTTGCTTTATTTATATCTGGTTAATTAAGAAATCCTTTCTCTTTTTCTTTGAAATATCCCTTTCTATTTCTACTGTGGCTTCTGCCCTCATCGACACTTGAATCACCTGACATTTGGGTTATTGCTATAATCTTGTTGACTCCATTATGTTTCAGTTCCCATCAGTCACATCATATAATGCTGCGATGCTAATTTTCCTGAGAAAACAAATCAGAATGGTACCTCATGAGAACTCTGCAGTGGCCACAATTTCCCCCTGAATTGCACATGTATGTTTTTTATAAGTAGGCTCCATGCTGAGATCAAGAGTCTGAGGCTCAGCCACTGTGAGATACCCAGGTACCCCTCCAAGACGATCACTGAACCCCTCCCTATAGTTTCTCTTTCTATGAGCTACTGTGCCTTTCTTGGTAATCTCTTTTTTCACTCAACTCCCACATGTATCTTCTCTGGTTAGGCCAATTATACCTTGTCTTTGCCCCCTTGTTGTGACTCAACTTTTTTTGTCTTCATTCTAGTAATTTGCTCTCTCTCTTCTTTCAAGGCCTAAATCTTCTCAGTACATGGGGAACATTATTGCTCTGTTGTAAACTCCTACAGGACTAAAAAGAATTTATTACATATATGACATATAATTGTACACAGGCCTACTGTTAGATTTCTTTTCATGTATGTTAATTTTATGTTCAGCTGAGCTTTAGAACAGGAACCACATCTTAGTATCTCAGTCTTCTAACTACTGTAGTGTCTTTTTGCAGCACGTATTTGTTTCACAGCTTCTCTCATTTTTTTTAAAAGGTTTTATTTGTTTATTTGAAAGAGACAAAATGAGAGAGAGAGAGAGAGAGAGCACAAGACGGGGGAGGGTCTGAGGGAGAAGCAGACTCCCCGCTAAACAGGGAGCCCGATGTGGGACTCCATCCTGCGACTCCAGACCATGACCTGAACTGAAGGCAGTCGCCCAACCAATTGAGCACCCCTTTTCTCATTTTTTAATTAGAGAAATTTTAAACAGAAAATAAAAAAGGATAATATAATGCATTCCCATATACCTGTTACTCAACTTCAACATTCATCCATCCTGTATCATTTATTCTCCCCAGTTCATCTCTTAGCATTATTTCTTAATGCCTTTAGACTTGTAAGTACAAAAAATGGATTATTTATCTGAGAGTTTGTTGTAGATGGCACATTTTCTTACTGTTAAATTTAGCATTGTGATTCACAATAAAAATTCTATTTTGTTTTTGAATTTTTAAAAAGTCTGACAATTACCATTTATTTTAATATCGTTAAATTTAACATCATGACTCACTCTAAAAATTCCGTTTTGATTTTAATTTATAAAAATCTGGCAGTTGTCATCATCTGAGTGACTTAGCTTCATTATTATTAATGGAGCAAGTATTTATTGAATGCTTTCTATGTGCCAGGCAATGTGCTACATGCTTGAGAGCCAAGATGAAAAAAGGTACACTCCTTGTTACTTGAACAACATTTTTCTCTTTTTAAGAAGCAAAAATATTTTGTGATATATTAGTAAAGTCCTTTTAAAACATAAGTTCCAAACTTCTGTTTTAGATGCTGATAAACATTTTTAAGAAAATTTGCTGGAGCAGTACAGTTAGCAACTTTTACTTGCCACGTTAGGGAATTGTATATGAAAATATCTAAGATCATTTCAATTTAAAAAATAAATTTTTACATTAAAATAAAAGATAAAGGACTGTCCTTTTATATTTGGCTTTATGAAATATTAATTACATTTTTTCCCTCTTTTTGTCTCAGACCAGTGAAAGGTGGTAACATCCTTTCAGCATTTGTGAATTACTGCTTTAGAGGATAGTCTCTTAGATTGAATCACTGGTTTAAAGAGACTTATTTGGTTGGCAACTGAATGTTTTGAAAATTACAGAATTATTTGTATCAGACAATTTAAAACTTCCTACTCTGCAAACTACTCTCTTCCTTATTTATTTTAAAGATTTATATATTTTAGAGTGAGAGAGTACACACATGTGAGTGGGAGGAGGGGCAAAGAGAGAGGTAAAGAATCTCAAGCAGACTCCCCACTGAATGTGGAACCCGATATCGGACTTGATCTCAAGATGCATGAAATCAGTACCTGAGCTGAAATGGAGTCAGATGCTTAGCTGACTGAGCCACCCAGGAGCCCCTCTCTTCCTTTTTTAAAACTTAAATTTTTAATACAAAATTTATAGAGGAATTTGAAAATGTAGGGGATAGTTTCTGATCTCAGTGTAAACGAACTTTTTTTGGGGGTGGGTATAATATAGTTTGTTATTCATAAATTTTTTTGTATCTTTCTATTCACTTGATTTTAAATTTTTTTTTTTTAAGTTCATTCTTTGCAGATAAATTGAATCTTTCAAGTTGTTCAGGTATACTTTCCTCAATAGTATAATCGGTAATTTCTAAAAAAATTTAGAACTTGACTTCAAATGAAGTAAAAAAAACTATGTTTACAATGTATTAGCTCTCAAAGTTTAATAGGTTGGGAAAGTTTAAATTATGGATATTTTATTATCAAAATTATCTTTAAAATTCATAACATAGAAAATGTTTATAAGTGGAATAGAGTGTATCAGATGGTATTTATTTGTGAAAAATATGTCAGTATAGACCCAAATATACAGAGAAAAATGAAATCTGGAGTTTTAGAGGTAAAAATAATCTGCTCAATGCTAGGTACTGGGAATATACAGATGAATAAGAAATGACTCTTCCAAGAAGCTAAAAATCTAATAGTGGAAAAGAAATGTGTTTATTAAAAAAAAAAACACCAAGTACAGTATATTTTGCTGTTATGACTAGATGAACAGAGTGGCTCAGAAATAACAGGTGACAAAGGAACTAATTTTGTCAAAAATAAAACCATAATTTTGGCTGCAGTTATTACTTGTTCTGGAATGGGACCATTGATTATAAGAAATTATTTCCACCATATAAGTGGGTAGGATATCAGTGGCTCCTGGTAATGCTATTTAAAAGGTGACATCAAATGGATATAGTTTAGAAAAAACTCTGAAATTTTATTGTTTCTTGAATTAAAAATGTCACAGATATTCTGAAAGGACTTAAATAATAGATGTGATTGAAATTGTATGGAAAGAGAGCAATATCATAACACCTATTAAAATCAGCTATTATGGGGCGCCTGGGTGGCTCAGTGGGTTAAAGCCTCTGCCTTCGGCTCAGGTCATGATCCCAGAGTCCTGGGATCAAGTCCCGTGTTGGGCTCTCTGCTCAGCAGGGAGCCTGCTTCCCCCCCTCTCTCTGCCTGCCTCTCTGCCTACTTGTGATCTCTGTCTGTCAAATAAATAAAACAAAATCTTTAAAAAAAAAAAAATCAGCTATTTCCTCTGAAGTACTTAAAATATTTTACCTAAATTTGAATTAACCACCTCACTGTGTACATTTTTTGTTTTCACAGTACCATTTTCAAGTATATTCCTTTTTTCCCTTAAATTCAACCTGTTTCTTAAGTTTCTTTGAAGAAGACATAGTAGAAATATTTTATGATTGCTAAGCGCACTCTAAGGAGTGTGTGAAAAAGTAATAGAGTATAATATCCTGTATTCTACAGATTGATTTTTAGGTTAAAGGTAGTTATTAGTCTTCAAATAAATTTCTATAAATTATGTTTCTGACAATATATTTTCCTGTTATCAACTATGTAAAATTACTGAAACACTATATTCCTACTAAGCTTGGGATTCCTCATTTAATTCTGTGGAACATTTCTCAGTGCAGAATCATGGATTTTGATGTCTAGAAAAGTATATCGATATCTGGTAGAGTCACTGAATATTGTCTGGGGTTTCTCTCCCCATATGTTTTACTTTGGTTTGTCTTATATTCAGTATCTTACTGCCGTATTTCAACATACAGACTTTCATCCAAAATGCTTGTCATTGGGATACTTGTAATAAATAAGCTTTCATCCTTTCTTTAAGTGACTCTTTATTGAGTTCCTACTATGCACCAGGCACCATTTAGGCCCTGGAGCTTTAGATGGTGTGCCAGGTACCTTGGATTCTAATACAGAAGATTACATGATAAATATGGCCAATAATTGGAAGGTGTAGCTTTTTTGTTTTCTAATTGGGGTTTTAGTTTAAAACTTAAGATTTTTCTCCTGGAAATACTATTAATGACAAAATCAGGAAATTACAGAGTAGCTAAAATTTCAGTGTGCTTAAAGACTGTCATCACCTGATTAGAGTTAACATTAAGAATGTAAAAATTTTGCTCTCAGGCATGTAAGATGTACAAAAAACTTAAGATAGGAGCATAAATTGGGATGTTTGCAGTTTGAAATTATCTAGTCATTCTCTTTCCTGATCAGAACTAAACTGAATGAATATAAATTGTGACCAGCTCATCTTCACCAATATTGTAACCTAGTTGATGTAAGAAAAACTTATTTTGGAAAATTTCTAATATACACCAAAGGAAAACAAATACTGCAGGAATCTTTAGGTACTCAGAGGCTTCAACACTCCTTGACATAATATGGTTAATCATGCTTCATCTATAACTCACCCTGACTCGGCTATTTTAGAGCCACCCCCAAATGTAACATTTCATCAGTAAAAACTTCAGTATGTATCTCTCAAAGGTAAGGATTAATCGTACACCATCACAGTACTTTATCTCATAGTCCCAAAATATTTATATTTACTGTTGTCAAATATCCAGTCAGCATTCATATTTCCAAATTGTACCATAGGTGTCCTTTCACAGCTGGTTCATTTGAAACTGCATCCAAACAAGGTTATATATTACCTTTAGAAGATACCTTTCTTAAGTCTTTAAATCTATAACAATTTCCCTTACCTCTTTTTTGGTTTTTCCTTGGCTTTTGGTTTTTCCTTGACATTTATTTAAGAAACAGATCATTGTCCTGAATAATTTTTTCACATTCTGGGCTTGGCATATTGTATCCCCTCATGTCATTTAACACATTTCTTCAGTCCTCTATATTTCCTGGAAATGGGGGGCTAAATTTGGAGACTTTAAATTTACATTGGGTTTTTTTTTTTGGTCATGAATATTTTATTGATGTACTTCCTAATTCAATATTTTATGGTGTACATAATGTGGAGTTTTTTCCTTTGCTGTAAATATTGGTCAGTGTGTACAGGTGTTTTCATTCTGATTCATCCACTTTAAAAGTTGCTCATGGTTTCAGCAGCCATTTATGACCACTGCTTAGATAATGTTGTTTCATTAGGGGTTAAAAAGTGTGATTCTAATTCTGTAATGTCTTGTACGTTTATTGACTGGCATTCTGCGAAGCGAAACTCAGTAGTGTTAACCATTTGGTTAACCTGAAATGTAGTTTTTATAGGAAAGACAGGATAAATACTTGTTTCCTTTCATTTGTCAGTTTTCAGAATAATGACCTGCTTTCAGTATCTTCCAAAAGGAATCATTATGAACTCGTGGATTTTTTTAATTTTAATTTTAATTTTTTAAAAAGATTTTATTTCTGTGAAAGAGAATGAGAGAGAGAGAGAGAGCATGGGGGTGGGGTGGGGGGTCAGAGGGAGAAGCAGACTCCCCGCTAAGCAGGGAAATGATGTGGAACTCCATCCTGGGACTCAAGGATCATGACCTGAGCCAAAGGCAGTTGCTTAACCAACTGAGCTACCCAGGAGCCCAAACTCATGGATTTTTTTTTTTTCCCCAAACTCATGGATTTTTAACATGTTTAATATGTTTCACCCCATTGCATCCTTTTTGGTGTTCACATTGTTTCATCTTTGACCATGGGAGCCTCTTCATGTTGGCTCCTGCAGATTTTGTTTTTTGATACACCTAGTGTTTGATAGATTTCTTGCTTCTGGAAGCACAAGGTATATATATATGACGGTATACCAGGTTCATCTTAATTTTCTGGCCAGACTTAGAATCAGCCTCTTATCTAAGGAAGCTTTTTATTTTTAAATAGTATTTAGAGATTTCAGTAGTGTTGTTGAAGAACGTCAGGCTTCATTTGAATAAACAGCCTTCTTCCTGAAATGAAATTCATGTTGTCATGCATGTTGAAAGGACATTGTGCAAATTAGCCTTTAACTTTTAGTTCTCGTATAGACTGAGAATGCACTTCCCCATTTTTCTCTTTAGTATACTCCTTAATTCTGCAAGAAATTCTGCCAATAGGTCATTCTTACAACTGTTATTAGATTGTTGATCTATTAGATTGTTTTTGTAATATAATGATTGAAAGAGACTTTTTAAATGTAAATATTGAAAGAATTGGTGCTAAATGCAGTTTTGTGATCTGCTATACAGTATGATTTGTCACTTGCCCCTTTGCTTCGCATGTAGAAGGATGGTAAAATTTAGTACCTCTGTTTCCCTTCTACATTTCCTATGAAATCAGGTGGTTGTGGCTTGTTCTGTTAAAGTTTATTAAAAATCTTTTGGAAATTTATAACTTTTAAGGACATTGGGTGTAAAAAAACTTCTAAATTCATTTTATTTTATCTTTTGCCACATTGTGAGTGTATGATTTAAGTATAAAGTACTGAGTAAATATTGTAAATAGGTCTCTTGGGGTAATCAGTAGAGTAATAGTAGTAAGTGACTGATGAAAAAAACTGCTGCTCGATACTTCTTTTTAAATCCTGTTGTATCAAATTTGACTTCATTTTGTCAGACATTCTTCCATTAATAAATGTGAGCACTAAATGTCCTTTCTTTCAAAAAGTCATTCCTAATATCTGAGGTAATTTCATATATACACTGGTTGGTCTGTGTATCTGGGGTTTTGTCCTTTTTTTCTTTGACTATACTTGTTATCCATCTGCTAAGGGGTAACAAGTTTTCACTATCTTGTTTAGTTTTTTTCTTTTGAATGTTTCTTATTCTCTGTGAGGGTATGTTGTGGTGTATATGTGTGCGTGTGTTTAATTTCTTCTTGATCTTTTTGATCAAGTATGGGAGTATTGGGATCAAGTATTGGGAGTATGTTTTGTGTGAACCTGAAATTATGTGAGTTTGAGGAGAAGAGTTTTTGTTTTTAATGGTTATGACAGTCTTCACAACTACATGTTTTATTGGATACAAGTCTCTACCGTCTCAGGGTTTCAGGGCACCTTTGTCTGATAGTGTGATATGGTTGACTGTTTAGTTTTGGGTATGGTTAGCACATAGTTTTTCACTTTAGATTACAAAAGATGGAGATTATGCAGTCATACTATCTAATTCTTGCTCTTTCTTTATACCTCAGTGCATCCCAGCCCAGTTGAATGTCTTTTTCTTGAGTTAGGAAGAATCTCAGTAATACCTTTCTTGACTGCCGTTCCCATGGATGTACTTTCTCTGTTCTTGGCTGAGGTCTCAGGAAGTACGGCATTACCTGAGAAGCTTATGACTCTCATTCCCAGCTGCCCTCCTATTCTTTCCTCTGTAGGACAGCCCATGTACTCTCGTGAACATGGTGCTGCTGCATCTGAGCGACTTCAGTTGGGGACACCGCCTCCTCTGTTGGCAGCTCGTTTGGTGCCACCTCGAAACCTCATGGGATCCTCCATTGGGTACCATACCTCAGTCTCCAGCCCCACCCCTCTGGTCCCAGGTAAGCTTTGCTACAAATGGCCATCCACCTTTCTGATCTTTTGTACCACAGCTTGCCAGCCTAAGTGGTGACTGGCCTACTGATCTGCTGTCACCAATTCCCATTAAACCTCTTAGGTAGTTTTCTTTCTGTTTCTTTGCTTCTTTGATTTGTCCCTAGTGGTTGCTAGATGATGAGGCCTCCTGTGTGTCTGTTACCTCTGGTGTCCTCTATATTGAGTTTTAGTGCCTCAGGAACAAAAGTCGTGCTAGTTCTTTGAACTAATTTCTAATCCAATAAATAGGAAGAGGATATCTAGTTGAATGTTTTCTAATCAGTTTTATATTTCAAGAAAAACTCTGTTAATTTTTTTAAAAACGACAAAAACAAACATCTGATTTCTTGGTGATCAAGGGTGAACATCTTTTTCCCCCTCTGCTCCATGTATGGACTGGCTGTGTATAATGTAGTGATTTCTTGAAAACTCTTCCCTCCTACCTACATGTACATGTTGAAGACCTATGTGGAGTGCTTCGTGGGTGTCTCATGAGGTTTTTAACATTTCTCCTTTTGCCTTTGGATCTCCGTTCATCGTAACTAACTTAAGGACTTTGAAGTTTCTTGGAGTTCTATATATTCTCAGGAATTAGAGAACAAGGTCATTTGATTATGTAACTTCTTTAAAACTATCTGCAGCTGTAGGAGATTTAACTATAGGAGATCTTCTGTCAAGACTACCAAATGGTAACTGAAAACTTTTTTTTATAATAATTTGCCGATCTTCTGCTTTGAATCATAGAACTGATTGGCCATTAATAAGGATCTGAATGTCTCTTACCTTGTAGCTGAAACTTCCTATGAATGTCATAGAGAATTTTTCCACTAAGAAAATTTTAAAAAAGGTGCAGGAACTTCTAAAGAACAGTAGCGAAAACCAATGTCTTCACTTAATCTTAACTGTTCTTTGATTTTATGTAGGATAAAGAGGATGTATACTGTTTAGAGATTAACACTCAGAATTTCTTTAACACTAACAAAATATTATTTAGCATTAGAATTATAAAAATTAAGTATTTAGTTTTACAGAAAACAAAGGTAACAGGATAAAGATGGCATTGATGTGGTGGTAGGGAGTAGAATCGTGATTACTTTTAGACATACAAAATTCATCTTACTTATTAGCTGTTTGAAAGAAAGCATTTGAAATATTCTGTGTATGAAACCAGCTATTGTATCTGCATTTTAAAGTGTAGATAACCAAATTAGCAGATTGTTTTTTTACCCCTAATTAAAAGAGTACCTAGAAATTGGTGAGACATGATAACTGAGGAAACCCAACCAGTCCTTTATATATGGTGTTTATGTATGTGCATGCTTCCCTTAAAAATGTTCATTGATGTTAGGATTAGGTGATTGATATAGAGGGTAAAAATGAATAGGTAAATAAATGGAACTCTCTCCGTAGTCAAGAATGAATCTGTGTATCTGTATTTTGGGACAGGAGCGTTTTCAATTCTTTCACTTCTAACAGGTATATCTATATACTGTAATTCAGATATGTATGTATAGGTCGATATATTTGTTGAAGAAAAATATCATTTTTTGCAGTTTATTTTATTAATGAGAAATTAACTTCTCTCTGATTTGTTATGTGTTTTATTGTTTTGTTTTCCCACAGATACGTATGAACCAGATGGTTATAATCCAGAAGCTCCTAGTATTACCAGTTCTGGTAGATCTCAGTACAGACAGTTCTTTTCGAGAACACAGACACAGCGCCCAAACCTGATTGGCCTAACATCTGGAGATATGGATGCAAATCCAAGAGGTGAGACTGCCTCATACTTACTTTGATGCTATTGTTACATAGGAGTTCAGTATAGCATTCAGACCTCACTAAAGTCAGGAGTTACATATACATTGTCTTTTTGAAGAGTGCTATATAATTATATCAGATAAATGTGTTTGAATAACTGTATCTCCAAATTTTATTTTAAAGCTATAATTAGAATATATTTATTTTAAAATAAAAGTAATATTCATATTTTTTAATTCTTATTTTTGTAGACCTTTAGGCTGGTTTACCTGTTTACTGGGCACTGTGTTAAATATTAGGTAAAGAAAGATGAAATGACATGGTCCCTTGCCCTCAAAGAACTGATCACTTAAGGACCTACTTTGTATCCTATGAGCTGTGCTTCACATTAATAACTGAGAATATGAAACACTGCAGTAAAATTATCATTTGATGTTTTTTAGTATTTCTGATTACAACCCTATGTCCGGACCTTTGCAAAGAATAGTTGCAAACCTTTAAAGACTAAATGCAAAAAAATAAAATAAAGATAAATGCAAGTATTTACCTTAAATATGGGTTGATGTCGTCCTTTCTCCTCCCCTCAAAAAGGGTAGGCTAGAAAGTTTAATGACATTCCAGTTCTTCTTACTTGGTATAGTTTGATTTGTAATATTTAATTTGAATTTGAATGACTGGCCATGGGCCATCCTAATAGTATTTTTCTGTTTTAATTATATGGTTATCCATTTTCCTGTTCTTACCTTCTTTCTTATCTTGCTTTTATTAACTTTTCTTTAGTGCATTAATATCAGTGTTGCCACTGCAGACTAACAGTTTTGTGTCGACATGAAGCCAAATGCTTTTATACGTATTATTATCTTTTATTCCTTTCCTATAACTCCTTGAAAAATGGTACTATATTTATTCTCTTTTTATAGATAAAGACACCGAGGGTTAGAGAGGTTAAAGATCTTGCCCGAGGTTACACAGCTATTAATGACAGAACTGGAACTTGAACCCAAGCGTATCTAATGAAGAATGTGCTTTTACCTTCAGTGCTATAATGCATAAATTATTACCAGATTACTTGAAATTAGTGGGAAGATCATATCCTCAGAAATTCATGTTTTCCTTTTGTCAGTAGTCTGATCTTTGTGCACATTCATGTATAGTAATTCATGGATAATCTCACTCAGATAGAAGTCTTGTGGTTTTTGTACAACAGGCTTGGTTTGTCATGTCAAGTCATCAGAATTCTAGCTATATATCTCTTTCCTTTTCTTATAAAATACTTCAGTAAAGAAAAGCACTGAGCAATGTTAAGAGGTAATCATAAGTGTTCTAGGGAAAATATAATGGCATCTCAAATTCTAGAATGCTTTATGCCATCACAATTGCTATCTCGTCCATTAGCCTTCTAAAAACAAAGGCTATAACAGGGCAGAGACCATAGTTACTTTATTCACTGATTTACACATAAGGTCTAATATAATTGTTGGAGCTCTAGCAACTGCTCAAGAAATAAATGTTAAATGAATGAACTTGCCTCACAATTTCCCTGTCACATAGTGAAATGGTATATACTACTCCCACCCCTCATTCTTACCCTAACTTTTTAGCCCTACATGTTACTCTTTGCTGTGTTTTACCTTGCTGGAGTTAATAAAGTTAAGGAGAGTATTGAGACTATATCAGGCATAGATTTGTGTTACTTAATTTTTTATTCAACACACCTCTTCCTACCCACAGATAGGCCATTGTAAGTTCACTTTCTCTAAGTATTTTAGTTGTGGGACGCCTGGGTGGCTCAGTTGTTAAGCGTCTGCCTTCGGCTCAGGTCATGATCCCGGGGTCCTGGGATCAAGCCCTGCATCAGGCTCCCTGCTTGGTGGGAAGCCTGCTTCTTTATCTCCCACTCCCCCTGCTTGTGTTCCCTCTCTCTCTGTGTCTCTCTGTCAAATAAATACCAAAAAATCCAAGTATTTTAGTCGTAAATGTTGTGAATGAAATATACCAGTTTATAGTATTGGCTTTGGATTTTCCTCCCAACTTTTGAGTTTGAGAACTTTTAAACCTATAAAAAATAAATAAAATAAACATCTGAATACCTTCGCTTAGATTCAGCATTTGTTACATGTAGTCACCTTTGGGTGTGAGTGCTTGCTTGTATACATACACATTCTTCTCTTTCTTCTTCCCTTCTCCCTTCACTTTTTTTCCTTCAACTACTCGAAAGTATATTGTAGAGATTGAGCACTTTGGATCCTTTATTTTACATCCAAGAGTAAGGTGTAGTCCTATATAATAATAGTATCTTGCTACACTTAAGAAAATCATAATTCCATAGTAATATCCTGTCTGAGTGATTCAACGTTTTGTTAAATCACATAAGAATACAAATAATTTCACTATATTTATGGTGCTAAGTCCTTTGATTGCTTGCCTGAGGTGATAAATATTAGATCTGTCCTTTGTAGTATAATCATTTGTGGAGTGGTACTTTGGCACCACATAAATATCTTGCTCTCGGGGTACCTGAGTGGCTCAGTCAATTCTGCTGGAATTCAAATTCAGGTCTTTGACTCCAAAGCTTGTATTCTTTCTTCTAAATGATGTGCTTCCAGGGGCTCCTGGGTGGCTCAGTCATTAAGTGTCTGCCTTCAGCTCAGGTCATGATCCCAGGGTTCTGGGATCCAGGCCTGCATCCAGCTCCCTGTTCACCCAGGTGGCTGGGAGTCTGCTTCTCCCTCTCCTCTGTCCCTCCCCCTTGTTTGTGCTCTATGCGCACGTGCGCTCTCTCTCTCTCTTTCTCTCACACGTGCTCTCTCTCTTTCTCTCAAATAAATAAATTCTTAAAAATTTTTTTCTAAAAAAGAAATCTTGTTCTCTAACAATCTTCCACTGGATTTTTTTTCTTTTTTTTGCATTCTTTGAGGATCCTTGCCTGAATCAGTTTTTATTTATTTATTTATTTATTTAAAATATTTTATTTATTTATTTGACAGAGATCACAAGTAGGCAGAGAGGCAGGCAGAGAGAGAAGGAAGCAGGTTCCCCGCTGAGCAGAGAGCCCGATGCGATGCGAGGCTTGATCCCAGGACTCTGGGATCATTACGTGAGCCAAAGGCAGAGCCTTTAACCCACTGAGCCACCCAGGCCCCCCCCTTTTTTTTTTAATAAAGATTTTATTTATTTATTTGACAGAGATCACAAATAGAGAGACAGGCAGAGAGAGGAGGACTGAATCAGTTTTTACATTGGAGTTGCCAATGACTTTTTAAACTTGGATATTGTATTTTTAACAGAGGAGAAAAAAGGAGGCCATTGAAAATTTTTTCTTGCTGTTAAGCATTTCTGAAAAGGAAACGGTAGTTGGGTGCTATTCACTTTGCTTTTTTAGCTTTTAAGCTAAATATTTTAATCATTTGAAATTCCCCCAAATATTGCACATTGTTAATAATGTTAATTTTTGTTTCCAACAGCTGCTAACATTGTCATCCAGACTGAACCACCAGTTCCTGTTTCAATTAATAGCAACATAACCAGAGTAGTTCTTGAACCAGATAGCCGAAAAAGAGCTATAAGTGGTTTGGAAGGGCCGCTCACAAAGAAACCTTGGCTGGGAAAGTAAGATAATTTGCTACTTAGTAACATCTACTTGGTGTTTTTGTTATTTTTGTGTGCATTAGTAAATTCGTAAAATTAAGAGTTGTCATTAATCAATGAGTTTCAAACCTAAATGTGTCTCAAAAGTTAGGGTTCCCAGAGACATCATTAGAACATCTTAAAAAATGGAAGAGCTAACAGAATATTAATAATAGATACTAGTAATTTGTATTTGCTACAAATAGGTCTAGCCCAGTACTGAGAATTATCGAGACACTGGAAGTGAATAGAAAAGAAGAAAAACTTAGGTATTTTTGCGGAAGCTGTAAAACACTTCATAAAAAAATGATGTTCTTTCCTTGCTTTAACGTTAGACTCCTTGGTAATTGTGGTGGATCTTTTTAGCATATAATTTTAAATCTCATTTGGGCCTCTTTCATTTTGTGATCTTTTCCATTCAGTCTTCTTTCTTTCTCTCTACCTGTTCTGTTCCTATGTAACAAGGAAGATACGAAAATTATTTAGTAATTTCTACTGAAGAACGTTAAGTAATTTCCCAGGAATATAAGAATGTCTTCCAGATGATGCTTTAATACATATAAACTTGAATTATTTGTTGACCTTTTTCGTGGCTAGGCATAAGGTGGGGGAATTAATCAGGATCTGTTAATATTCTTTTCAGGCAAGGGAATAACAGTCAGAGTAAACCAGGATTCTTGAGAAAGAATCAGTATACAAACACCAAATTAGAAGTCAAGAAAATCCCTCAGGAATTGAACAACATTACCAAGCTCAATGAACACTTCAGCAAATTTGGAACTATTGTAAACATCCAGGTAAATGTGGCTAGGTTGGTGACAGAATTAATGTGGTTTTATGCATTTTTGAAATATTCTTGTCCGTTCACTTTGCTTAAATGAGCCAGTAATTAGTGTGATTATCTCTGGTGAGTGTTTTAAGCTCCACTGTATAGCCCTTAACCCAACTTCAATGATGAAATTGTTAAGCTGATTTTTTTTTTTTTAATGCATTTGTTTCTTATCCACAACTTCTTCCTGGAAGACACAGAGGCTAGTTGATGTATTTTTGTTCATAGTGCTATCACTGGACAAATGACTTTTTAATCCGCTTTGTTAGTATTCTAATTAGGTAGGTGAGATTTTTGTTAATTTCTAAGGTTGTAATTTTGTCTATTGAATGACTCTCATATTGTAGTGAAATATTAATTTGTTAAGGATGGTTCTACTCTTAAGAATTTTTGGCAGTAGAGCATGTTGTCTAATATCTCATAAATAGTAGCTTTTGTATTCTGTCTCCAATTTATGAATTTGTGGTTGAGTGTTATGCTGTAATTGAGAGTACTTGAAGGCCTCATTAGTTTTCCATTTCAGTTAGTCACCCCTGTTGGTTAATGTTGTCCTCAAACCAAAATGTGATTTGTATAATGGAGTTTAAAAAATAGTATGAGGAACTTTGATATTTCAAAGAACTCCAATCTTTTTGAAAGAATTTTTTTTTTGGAGATTTTTTAAAGCAGTTTTTTGGTCCCTGAACGTAGTACATGTTTAGTTTTATAGATGATTTGGAAATACATTAAACAAAAGTGAAAAAAAATCACCTCAATCTTATTACTTTTGCAGTAACAGTTACTAATATTTTAATGAAAAGACATAGTGTTTGTTTGTATGGAAGAACACACATACGCACATATACACATGTTCTCTTTTTAAAAATACACACTTTAAGAATACATACCAAATGTCTCTGACTACCTTTTATCTCTTACATGTTTCCTAGGTCATGATTGTTTATAGCATTAAGAAAAATAAGATGGCTTAATGTAGTTTGGTAAATGAGTCTTGTCTGGTTTCCATTAACACATATCACAGACTTTGTGGTTTAAACAATAAAAACTTATTTGGGGGGAAGTCCAAAATCAAGGTGCTGGCCAGTTTGGTTCCTGATGAGATTCTCTTTCTGCTTTGCAGATGGCCACTTTCTTGCTGTGTCCTTGAATTGTGGAAGGGGAGAGAGATCTCTTTCTCTTTCTATAAGGCTTCCAGTACCATCTGATTAGGGCCCCACTATTATGATTTTTAACCTTCCTAAAAGCCCTACCTCCAAATGTAGTCATACTGTGGGGGCTTAGGATTTCAACGTAAGAATTTGGGAGGTGGGTCATAAATCAGTCCCTAGCATTAGGCTATAATTTATTTACTATTCTTCATTTTTGGGAATTTCTGGTTTTGTTGCTTTATATAAAAACAGTGCTGTGGTGAGCCTCCTTGTCGCTGAACCTTCATTATTTTTTTATGATGCATTGCTGAATTAAAGGGAGTTTTAAGACTTTTTATTTGAGCTGCCAAATTGTTCTTCAAAAGGGTTGTGCCAATTGATACTCCTAAATGCACTGTATGAGGCCTCATCAGTACTGTAATATGGATCCATTAAAATTTTTTTAGCCAGTTTTGTAAGTGAAAAATTATACTTGTTTTAATTTGCTTTTTTAAAATAGGTTTCTAATTTGTATAGATCTTTTGCAGTTTTTTTTTTTTTTTTGGATATATCTATTGTCTTTGCCCGTTTTTTTATGAAGGCATTTATAGTAGTGCTTTTCTAAGCCACAGCTTGTCATATATATTAAAAATACTTTTTCTATTCATCATTTAGTTTAGGGCATATTTGGAATGACAGATTTTAAAATTTTATGTGGTAGAATCTACTATTCTTTGTCTTTATGGATTCTACTTTTATAGGAATACATAAAAAGGTTTTCCAAACACTGAGATTATACCCATACCCACCTTTTTTTCTTTTGTGTTTTTATCAGGTTTTTTGTTTATTATTGTAAAATAGTTTCTTTTTCTGGAGTTTATTTGAATGTAAGATATCCAGAAGGGATCTAACAACTTTTCCCCAAGTGGTTAGGTAACCTTATTAGGATTATTTGGTGAATAATAATCTTTTATGTATAATCTTGGAAAATATGCATGTTATCTTTTAGAGGGATGGAGAACTTTATTTAGAAAGCATTCAGAGTGGATTTCAGCAGGCTGTTCTCTACTTTTTTTTTTTTAATATTTTTAAAATTTATTTGACACAGAGAGAGACAGAGAGAGAACCACAAGCAGGAGGAGAAGCAGAGAGAGAGAGAGAGAAGTAGGCTCTCCGCTGAGCAGGGAGCCCGATGCAGGACTTGATCGCAGGACTCTGGGATCATGACCTGAGCTAAAGGCAGATGCTTAACCACCCGAGCCACCCAGGCACTCCTCTTCTCTACTTTTGAATTATTTATCAATAGTTTACTTGAATTTAACTGTTTGTTAATTTCTGTGGGGTTTTTTATTGATGCGTTTGTTTTTTCTTACAGGTTGCTTTTAAGGGAGATCCAGAAGCAGCCCTCATCCAGTATCTTACCAATGAGGAGGCCAGGAAAGCCATTTCCAGCACTGAAGCAGTTCTAAACAACCGATTCATTCGAGTTCTGTGGCATAGAGAAAATAACGAGCAGCCAGCACTACAGTCTCCAACACAGCTACTCCTGCAGCAACAGCAAACACTTAGTCACCTGTCACAGCAGCACCATCATCTGCCACAGCACCTTCATCAGCAGCAGGTGCTGGTGGCCCAGTCTCCTCCCTCAACAGTACATGGGGGTATCCAGAAGGTAATCCATTGATTCACAGAGAATGACAGGTCCTCTAGTCCCACCCTGATCTAGATCATTGTTTCTCAGTTTGGGTCCTTAGGTCTTCTACATTAAAGCACTCAGTTTTATCTGCAGACAGCAGCTTCTCATCTCCTCAGAACTTATTAGACTTGCATTTTCTCGGACCTCACCCCACTGTATTCAGTCAGAATCAGTATGGTTGTTGCCTAAGCAAGCTCCAGATGATTTTTAGGAACTGTGAAGTTTGATAAGTGTTCTTCTACTAGTGTTAATTACCTGGGTACAAATTCCTGGGCCTTATCTCCCCAAACTTACAGAGTCAGTCTCCAGGTATGAGGCCCATAAATCTACATGTTTAAAGAAATATGCTTAGTGATTCTTCTCAACACTAAAATGTAGTAACTGTTCACTACCAAACAACTTTGGATCTAGAACTTTTGCTTTGTTTTGTGTTAGAATCAGTCATCCTTGTACCCACTCTTCTGTCTTAATTTTTCCATTTAGAAAACTCTTTTAAAAAGCCCTTAAAACTTTCTAGAACTGAAATGTAAGCTCCAAGGAAATGGGGATTTTTGTCTGTTTTACTCATTCTGTCTTCCATGCCTAAAACAAGGCCTGACGCATATTGTTTGATAGACTTGAATGACTAGATGAAGGAAGGAAAGAACAAACTACTATGCAGTAGAGCCATTCCAATATTGATGATAATGATAAACCTTTTCCTAGTGTTCTCTTGTTTCAGTTAAATGCATTCAGATTTTTAAAAAGGAGTTCTTATCATACATAGTCTTCATTCATCATCCTTTTTATTTGCACCTAAACCTGGATTTCTTTTGTCTCTCTCCCACTTCATGTTAGAGCTCAAAGGCAAGTGCTTCCCCTGGATGTTGGCCACACGGTATATTAAAGTGATACTGTCACCTTTGTGATCTATTAGACCCAGTTCTGTTATTGTTAAAAGCTACCATTAGTTAAAACTCCCAAATCCCTGAAAGGGAACATTGAAAAAATCATTAGAAATTTTTATCTGTATGAGCATATATACATACCTGCATGCATTTTGGTATGACATTTTTCAGATATCCATAGAAGTATGGATAATGGCAATCATTTCTATATCTACCACTTAAAAAATAAAACCTATGGGTAATTGAAGCACCCTCCCTTCTCATTTCCTTATTTTCTTCCCCATGGTAATCACCACCCTGAATTTGTATTATTCCTGGGCATTTTAAAAATTTTGACCAAATATGTGCTTATTTTGTGTGCAGATGATGAGTAAACCGCAGACATCGGGCGCCTATGTTCTTAACAAAGTTCCTGTTAAGCATCGTCTTGGACATGCAAGTGGTAACCAGACTGACGCATCACACTTATTGAGTCAGCCGGGTGGTGCTGGAGAGGATTGCCAGGTTCGTATTTCTGTGCTTCTCAGATTATTTAAAGCTGTTTAGTGACAGAGAGAAATTAAGACATTGACTTTCATCCAAATTTGTAATGTCTTGTTTCTTCAATCAAGGTAAATGTGAGAGCTAACCTGAGTGTGGCAGATAGACTTCTCTAATTTCCGTGATTATGCTAGAAATGGGCAGTTAAATTTTTTTTCCTACTCAAAGTGAAGTAGGAATTTGAAAATTTTAACCACTTATTAATAGGGAGATGTCGTTCTTAGTCCGTTTCTTTTCCTCTTTAAATAAGAACATAATGAAGAAGATTCTGTTGTAATCAGAAGTCTAACTTTGGAATATATTTTAAGAAGTTTCTTTGCTTTAGGAATATATCTGTATGGTGACTTTCCACAATGGTGATTATTTCAAAGAGGGCCTGAGAAATTCTGAAAAAGAACAAGGGGGTACTAGCACTAGCCCTACTAGATGGTAAGAAATATTATGAAGTCTGTATAACCAAGTCAGTTGATACTGGCACATGGATAGACTAAGAGAACAGAATAAAAGACAAGAAACAGACTCACTTGCAAAAAGGAATTTTTAGATGTCAAAACAGTATCTTAGGCTAGTGGGGAAAATATGGACTTTTTGATTGATGGTATATGGATAACTATATAGCCATATAGAAAAGATAAAATTAGATCCATTTTTAACTTACATAATAAGCTAGGATAATTTCCAAAAAGATCTGATATTTAGATGCCGATGGAAATGCCATGAAAGCAAATTTGGCAGTGTCTCGCAAAATTATGTATACGTTTATTCTAAATCAGTAATCCTCCTCCTCAGAATGTATGCCAAAAGTATATTTGTCAAACTATGAAAAAATATATGTACAAGACTAGTAGTTGTAAGCTCTTTATGATAGCAAAAGACTGGAAACAACCCAGATGTCCATCAGTAGGGGACTAGTTACTTAAAATGTAGTTGTACATTCATAGAATAGCATATGTGCAACTTTACAATGGAAGGAGGAGTATCTTCATATGAACCATGAGGTGATCATCAGTATGTACTAGGTAAAAAGAAGAGTAAAATGGAACAAAACATATATAGTCAGCCCTGTTAGTATAAACAAGTAGGTCCAATGAACACATAGAAATATTTGCTTATTGACAGGAACAAAAATTCCTAAAATTAATTTGAAAAAAATTTTTTAATTTCTAAAATTTAAATCTTGATGGTTACAACAAGAAAAGAAGAAACTAGACAACTTTGACTATGTCTTGTTTTGGAAATTTGTCTTGGAACCATGTAAATGGTGAATGCAGTTATAAAATAAAATGAAAAAATTCATCTCTAAAAATTAAAAAGAAAAGACAGATTGACTGGTGTTTGCGTAAAAGGCTTTAAAACACAGTTACTTGACTGTATATTCATAGTGAGATAAACCCTGAGGACAAAAAGCAATTAAAAAAATTTATTTATTTGAGAGAAAGAGAGCACTTACACACGAGTGTATATGAGCACATTGGGGGGATGGACAGAGAAAGGGAGAGAGAAACCCAAGCAGACTGTGCACTGAGCTTAGAGCCTGTCCACGACCCTAAGATCACAACTTGAGCTGAAACCAAGAGCTGGAAACTTAACCAACTGTACCACCCAGGCCCCCCCCACAAAAAGCAATTTTAAAAAGTTTTTTTTTTTTTTTTAAAGATTTTATTTATTTATTTGACAGACAGAGATCACAAGTAGGCAGAGAGGCAGGTAGAGAGAGAGGGGAAGCAGGCTCCCCGCTGAACAGAGAGCCTGATGCCGGGCCTGATCCCAGGACCCTGGGATCATGACCTGAGCTGAAGGCAGAGGCCTAACCCACTGAGCCACCCAGGTGCCCCTGCAAAGTTATTTTTTAACAATCATGTTGTTGGCATTGTTAGCATTCTGAAGCTGGTTTGTGAGCATTGTAGGTTAAATCAAATGAATTATATTGTTGTCACTGACAACTGAGATTTTTAATGTGGTTGAAAAGGAGTATATGGTAGATGAGGTTAAGTAAAAACACTGTAGTCCTGCTTTGAATTGAAACTATGGTTGATCCTTGAACAACTTGGATTTGAATTGTGCCAGGTCCGCCTGAACATGGAACTTTAGTATTTACTTTTCTATATACTTATCTGTCTATCTGTTTATGGTTTTATTTAAATTAAGTTAGTTAACATGTAGTTTATTATTAATTTGGGGGTAGAATTTAGTGATTCATTAGTTGCATAGAAGACCCAGGGCTCATTACATCAAGTGCCCTTCTTAATGCCCATCACCCTGTTGCCCACCCCCAAGCCACCCTCAGTTTGTTCTCTGTAGTTAAGAGTCTCTCCCTTGTTTTTTATTTTATCTTACTTATTTGACAGAGAGCACAGGTAGGCAGAGAGGCAGGCAGAGAGAGAGGGAAGCAGGCTCCTCGCTGAGCAGAGAGCCCGATGCAGGGTTCAATCCCAGGCTCAGTGGGATCATGACCTGAGCCAAAGGCAGAGGCTAAACCCACTGAGGCACCCAGACGATTTATCTCCTTCTTCGTTTTTATAATATTTTATTTTTCCTTCACTTCCCTTATGTTCACATATGAGTAAAATCATATGGTATTTATCTTTATCTGACTTATATTTTGCTTAGCATAATACATTCTAGTTCTCTCCCATTGTTTCAAATGACGAGATTTCATTCTTTTTTTAAGAATTCTTTTCTGGTACACGATTATGTTTTTAAATTTATTCAGATAAGTTTATTTTATTTGAAGATTTTATTTATTATTTGAGGGAGAAGGAGAACATGAGCAGGGACGAGAGGAAGATGTAGGCTCCCCGCCGATTAAGGAGCCCTATGGGTGGCTCAATCCCAGGACCCTGAGATCATGCCTAAGCCAAAGGCAAATGCTTAGCCAACTGAATCACCCAGGTGTCCCATAAGATTTCATTCTTTTTGATGGCTGAGTGTATATACACACACACAGACACACACACCCCCCACATCTTTATCCGTTCATCTATTGATGGACGTCTGGGCTCTTTTAAACATGAATTTTTAAAATAATTACAGTAAAGGCTGTAAATGTATTTTCTCTTACAATTTTCTAAGTGTTTTCTGTAATTTATTATCATAAGAATACAGTATGTAACATACAAAGTATGTGTTAATTGTTCATGTTATCAATAAGCCTTCTGGTCAACAGTAGGCTATTAAGTTTTGGGGGGAGTCAGAAGTTAAATATGTGGATTTTTGGCTGTGGGGTGGGGCGTCAGCATCCCTTAACTCCTGAGTTATTCAAGGATCAACTGTATTGATACAAATTCAGGTACTGTTTTATCTTAAAAAACAAGCAATAAAAAAACTCTAGAACATTGCTTAATTCTGCTCACTGAAAAGATCTGGAAATAATAATCATTCCAAGGGTAATAACCCCCTGCCCCCTCCCAAGCACTCAGAGCCAGGGGTTCTTGAAGAAATGGCTATCCCCAGATCTAGGGCTGACAGTATTCTAGATGATCCTAGAATATTTTATCCATCCAGAAAATGAAGTTGTGAGAGATTTCTAGAATCCTGTCAAAGAATGAAAAATTGTCATAAAGGCTGTAGATCTGTTCCTCACTGATTTAAAGGACATTCATAGGATAGCAGAATGTCTTAACCAGAGTATCGTAGTAATTCTGTGGTGAATACTGCAGGATGAGTGACGTGCTTTCTTTAACAATTTGCAAGAAAAAGAGACGGGAAATGAAACAGTTTTACAGGAGACTTAAAAGAGATATAACCAGGGGCACCTGGGTGGCTCAGTGGGTTAAGCCCCTGCCTTCAACTCAGGTCATGATCTCAGGGTCCTGGGATCGAGTCCCACATCGGGCTCTCTACTCTGCAGGGAGCCTGCTTCCTCCTCTCTCTCTCTGCTTGCCTCTCTGCCCACTTATGATCTCTCTCTCTCTGTCAAATAAATAAAATCTTTAAAAAAAAAAAAAAAGAGAGATATAACCAGTGTCAGTAGATGGACCTTAATGGGAAAAAATGTTTAGAAAATTATAATACAGTCTTAGGATGTGAATATCTAATCATATTAAGGAGTTACTGTTTTTAAGTGTGATGATGGTATTGTGGTTATGTTTAAAAAAGAGGTCCTTATTTTTTAATGATATAACTGAAATATTTATAGATAAAACAATGCGGTGTTTCGGTATGAATGTGGAGTTGGGGATTTAAGTAAAATAAGATTATAATAGTCTCCCCTTAGCTGCAGGGGATACTTTCCAAGACCCCCAGTGGATGCCTGACACCATAGAAAGTAACAAATCCTAATGTTTTTTCTGTATATTTCTACCCATAATAAAGTTTAATATATAAATTAGGCACAATGAAATGAATAACAACGATAATAAGGTGGAACAATTATAACAATATACTTTAATAAAAGAGAGGTTGCTCTCAAAATATTGTACTATAACTAGTACTTGTTCATGTGATGGTGTGAGGTGATAAAATGCCTATATGTTGAGGTAAAGTGAGGTGAATGATACAGGCATTGTGACGTAGTGTTAGGCTACTGATGACCTGATGAGTCAGAGGTTCATCTGTTTCCAGACTATAGTTGACCTCACGTAACTGAAAGCGTGGAAAGCCCAACTGTGAATAAGGGGAAACTACTGTATTTTATGTCCTGATAATCGGTGGTGCTTAGTGATGGATACATCACATTGGTAATATAACTCTTTTGTTTTAAAAATTCCTATAAAAAGATACCAAAATAAAGACAGTTACAGATTTGGAAGTCAGACAGCCCTGACTGACTTTACCTGCCTCTTACTGGTGTATTAGATAACTCGGGAGCATTGGTTTCCTTTTTAATAAATTGAGTTGCTGTGGGGATTGAACATTTTCATGTTGTTTAAAACATGGTCATGTTTTCAATAAATTGAGTTGCTGTGGGAGTTGAAAAGTTTCGTGTTAGTAAAGCATGGAAGGGGAGTTTTTAATATGTACTATAGTGCTTAATAAATTGGAGGTGTTGCCATTTTTATTTTAATAAGTAGTAACATGAATTTCAGCCATGTAGGGTTCCTGCAGTACTTTAGAGACTCTTGTATAGTTAAAGTAGCTTAATTTTGAGGATAGTTGACTACTGTGTGATTGAGAGAAGTTTTGTATATGGTTATGAATAGTTAATGATATTATTTACACAGTTGAAGTTTCTGTGAATTTCTCAATATTATATTCTTTGTCCCTTATATATTCAATTAATAATAAATAATTAATTAATAGTTAATAACAACAGTTAACTCTTGAGAGAAGTATGATGGAGAGAAGTTTAATGTATGGTTATGAATATTTAATGATATTTACACAATAGAAGTTTCTGTGAATTTCTTGATATTATATTCTTTGTCCCTTATATATTTAATTAATAGTTAATAATTAAAAGGAGTGTATGTTAGGAAAGACTTGAACCAGAAAGATTGTACTATACCATGTAGTTCTGTGCCTTAAGGGAAGACTAACTGGACAGTGGTCTGTTCAGAAGGGGAAAGGAATCTAAATACCAAAACTAGCACAGTAAAGATGACCACTACTTTGCTCAGATCTGTGAACTAACTACTTGTCTTATGTTTGATTATAAATTCATGTAGCATTTTATTAAATACAATAAGATTATGTTTACAAAGTACTTTAATCCTGTGTTAGGTGATTTGGAGGAGGGTTTAAGGAAACAGGAGTAATTCTGTGATTAGATGTCTCAGTTAGTCTTAACCTAGAAGGAGGGAAAACTAGAATGAGGCTAAAGCTGTAATTGGTAAAGAAGTTGCAGTCATTCCTGTTAGGTTAGAGAGATCTTTATTTGTTTTTATTGTTTAGTTAGTATTCCTCTCTTTTGTGTCGGTTCAGTCGTGATTGTGGAGTGGTCTTGTTTTTGTCTTGACCCATCCTGGTCCCAAGAGTGGCCTTGTTGGAGGTTGATACTCTGTGAAAGTGTTTTTGTTTAGCAGGAGAGTAAGGCCTCACCCAGAGTAGTTGGCCCGCTCCTAGATAATAAGGGGCTACAGTTCTTTTTCTCTCAATTAAAAAAAATATAAGGAGAAGAGGAATAATGTGATTGCATCCCAAAACACATTATTGCTAAAATTAATTTTTGTTTTTATATTTGAGTGACAGTTGAATTTATGTATACATAAAAAACTCGTAAGTGAACTTTTTAAATGTAAAAAAAGTTTTAACTCCTAAGAAAAAAAAACAAATACATGCAGACTTTCTAAAAAATTACTTGAAAGCGTTTCTAAAATTTAATTTAATTATATTTGTGTTTCATAGATATTTTCAGCTCCAGGCCATCCAAAAATGATTTACAGCTCCTCAAACTTAAAGACACCTTCAAAACTTTGTTCAGGGTCTAAATCTCATGATGTTCAAGAAGTTCTTAAAAAGAAGCAGGTAACAGCCTTGATTCTAATTTCCTTAAGAGGAAATGACCCGTTGAATTCCTAAGTGATTATGTTAACACATTTGAATAGTTCATGTTGTTATGGAACTACATTAAAATGTTTATTTAGCTGCTTCTGGATGTAGTGTATATTTGAAAAAAAGAAGAGACAAAAAATATTTTGCTGTTGCCTTTCACTGGCTGCATGAATCACAGGGAAAGAATTCTTTCCATATAGAAATAAAGAACACTGAGTTGTCCTGTTTTGGTTTTTTCCTCCAAGGTAAAGAAGCAGTTTTATTTCATCATTTCCTCTTTTAATTCCTCTCTTGCTTTGTAAGTTAGAAAATATTTCACATAAAGTAAAACATTTATGTCGTTGTTACTCATATGACTCAGTTCTGAGTTGCTTTATCTTTTTAGATTTTAAACTCGTATGAGTTTTTCAAATAAAATAGATATTTATATGTATTATCTCAGTATAATTGGAGATTTGATTAATAGAGAGGGGTGAGAGGCAATTTTTTCCTGGCAAAGATCCATAGAATTTGCTATGATTTCTGTCCTCTAGCTTCATCTCACATTTTTTAAACATTAAACTTGGAAAATAAAGATTGGCTTTTTACATTGGCAAACGAAAACAGATCTTGTTTTTCTTCATAAATACATTTACATTATTCAAGTGAATGTAAATGTCATAGATACAGTGTTTGGCATTTTAAATATTTTTTCAAGTACAGTTATAAATATAAACTCTCATACAGAAAATATATTTAAAGGTTTCATTCTGGTTTCAGCTGTTTTTTGATTAGGAGCAAAATTTTTCTTGAATAGTATAGGGATGACCTGGAAGAATTGAGTTGGTCTTTTATCAGATGTATGCAAATGTTGGCAAATTTTGTTATCCATTACTGATTCTTTTAATCTTTTCATATAGGAAGCATTGAAGCTACAACAAGACATGAGGAAAAAGAGGCAAGAAGTGCTAGAAAAACAAATAGAATGCCAGAAGGTGAGACGAGCTCATTATTTGCCTGCTGGAATTGATGGATTCAATGGATTTTACAGAGATATCCCTCATAGTAAAGTTTATAAGGCGTTATTTGTATGAAAATTTACTAAGCATAGTTTTACTTTTTTCTGTTTATTTTATAGATGCTAATATCTAAGCTAGAAAAGAACAAAAACATGAAACCAGAAGAGAGAGCAAATATAATGAAGACTTTGAAAGAGCTTGGTGAAAAGATCTCACAGTTGAAAGATGAATTAAAAACATCTTCTGCAGTCTCCACACCATCTAAAGTAAAGACAAAAACAGAGGTATCTATTTGTATTTTCCATTCAGCATAGTACTGTCGAACATCTGTTACATGCTTGGCCTTTGAAAATACACTGGAAGCCTTAGGTAGCTAATAGTCTAATAGGGAGACAATTAGAGTGACAGTTGTTTTTTTTTTTTTTAAGATTTTATTTATTTATTTGACAGAGCTGACAAGTAGACAGAGAGAGAGAGAGGAGGGAAGCAGGCTCCCTGCTGAGCAGAGAGCCCGATGTGGGGCTCCGCCCCAGGACCCTGGGATCATGACCTGAGCTGAAAGCAGAGGCTTCAACCCACTGAGCCACCCAGGCGCCCCAGTGACAGTTTTTTTTTTTTTTAATGTTTCTATATATTCTGTGTACTCTCTTTGAAAGAGGTGCTAATACCCTCTTTAAACAAAGATGTGGGGGTTTTTTTGTTGTTTTTTGTTTTTTGTTTTTTTAAAGATTTTATTTATTTATCCGACAGAGATCACAAGTAGGCAGAGAAGCAGGCAGAGAGAGAGGAGGAAGCAGGCTCCCTGCTGAGCAGAGAGCTCAACGCGGGGCTCGATCCCAGGACCCTGGGACCATGACCCGAGCCGAAGGCAGAGGCTTTAACCCACTGAGCCACCCAGGCGCCCCAAAGATGTGTTTTTTAACTGGATTTTTCGCTCCCTTTCCTGAAGATGAAATTGTTAGAGTGATGGCAAGAAACAAGTGTGTTTTCCTGTTACATGAATTGTTTTTCTAATATTATAGCACAGTGGAACTATCTCTTTTAATATTCAAAAGGTATCATCGGCTTTATGTGGGTAAAAATGTGGTATTCTGTTGAAAAGATTAATCAGAAGTTCTAGATCCATGTAAGTCTTATTTTATTAATTGCCATTTGTTCCTTACCCTAGGAGAATACTTGCTGTACGCAGTGGTTCTATTATACCGCATCCCTGAGTGGAGTTTTAGATTCATTTCTGGCCCTTTAGGAACTCGGAATAAAAAATTTATCAGATATATAGAATGCAAATTTTTATGTACAGTATTATAATGGATTTGAAATTGTGGCTCTTTATTACTAGAGAGATATAAAGTATTTCATCAACATTATTTTGAAAAAATACAATAAAATATTTTTATTGAAATGTCCCCCAGTTATAGAAGGAACATATACACGTTTAAAAAATTAGAGAGTATATGTAGGGGGAAAGAAATTCTCTCACAGTCACTCCATCTGAAGACAGATAGTTTGTCCCTCATACCAAAAAGAGAATGACAATAGTTGTAGGGTTCAAATCTGGAAGCATTATGTTGCTATTATTTATGTTTGTATCATTAATGAGTATTTCCTGTGTAATCTGTTTTGCCTGTGTTTCATTCATGACTCTTTACTATTAGAAAATTAGTCTCAGCTCCCTCTTCTCAGCTGACTGTTTCCAAGGTCTGAATTTTAGGCCATCTTAAGCAGTAATACTGCTTATTATTTTTTACTGGTATCAGTATACTCTCTGTGTGTTTTTGTACAGTTAACCTTCCCTAAAACACTCAGGTTTATTGCATCCTCTTATTCTCATTTTGCCAAAAGAGATGTGTCATCCTGTAAGTATAATATTCTGAATAAGATCTTAGATGTTATCTAACATTTTTTTTAAACAAATACATTTTTACTCTTAATTTTTCCAAAGGCTCAGAAAGAACTATTAGATACTGAACTGGACCTTCACAAGAGGCTATCCTCAGGAGAAGACACAACAGAGTTACGGAAAAAACTCAGTCAATTACAGGTTGAGGTGAGATTTAAGAGGAGCTACCCACTATGGTTAACGCCTCAGATAATACTTTTTTCTATCTCTGTTTTCCAAGGTTCAGTCTGACAATGTGTATTATATTCTACCTTTTGTTATTCAGGCTGCACGATTAGGTATTTTACCTGTGGGTCGAGGAAAGACCATGTCCTCTCAAGGTCGAGGAAGAGGCAGAGGCCGTGGAGGAAGAGGAAGGGGCTCACTGAATCACATGGTGGTGGACCACCGCCCTAAAGCACTGTCAGTTGGGGGATTCATTGAGGAGGAAAAAGATGAATTACTTCAGCATTTCTCAGTAAGTTTTTAAAGTAGGCAGATGCCAACTCTAAAAACACTGTATTCGGCATTTTCTTGCTGCCTTCTGTTTTATAGATTAGAAAATCAAGTTGTAAAAAAATGGGTATTAGCAGATTCTTATTAATATATTTGAAGGTCAAGAAGCAGCTCATGCTTTGTAATTCCATAATGCTCCCCATAAATGTGTTTGTACTGACAGGTTGTTCCCAAGCAAATATTTGATTTTTTTTTTTATGGTTATTACATGGTTTAGCAGGTGTTTATAGTCAATAAGTGAAAATAGCTTGGGATGAAGGCAGAATTCAAAGGAGGAATTTATTAGAATAAGAGACATGTATCACTATATTTTGTATATAGTGGCAAACACTTTTAGATAAACATGTATACAGAGATTTGTTACAGGTGACTGTCTTTAATTTGCTCCTTTAACTGAGTATATTCTCTTTCCACTCATTCATTTAATAAATACTGAGTGTTACTTGTGCTAGAGCATTTTCATATATGATCTCATTTAATCTTAAATAACTGTATAAAGTGCATGTGAAATTCTGTGTGTACAGATGAGAAAATGAAAGTTTAAAACTTAAGAGTAGGGGCGGCTGGGTGGCTCAGTTGTTAAGCGTGTGCCTTCGGTTCAGGTCATGATCCTAGGGTCCTAGAATCCAGCCTGGCGTCAGGCTCTCTGCTCATTGGGGAGCCTGCTTCTCCCACCTCACTCCCCCTGCTTGTGTTCTCTCTTTCTGTGTGTCTCTCTGTCAAAAAAAAATCAGTAAAATCTTAAAAAAAAAAAAAAAAAAAAAAAAAAAAAAAAACTATCTTTATAAATAAATAAATAAATAAATAAATAAATAAAACTTAAGAGTAAACCAGCCAAGATCATACAGTTAGTAAGTGGTAGAACCAAAATAAAAATACACACAGTTGACTTAACATCTGGAATCCCTGCTCCTCAAACAACTTTTTTGAGAGAAAACATTTTCAGTCCTGTTTGTTTGTTTATTTATTTATTTATTTATTTATTTAGAGAGTGAGCAAGTGAGCATGAATTGTGGGGAGGGACAGAGGGGAAGAGAGAATCTCAAGCAGACTCCGTGCCCAGTGCCCTGCCCCATGCAGGGATTGATCCCAGGACCCTGAGATCATGACCTGAGCTGAAATCTATAGAGTTGGACTCTAAGCCGACTGAGGGCTGCCCCCATTTTCAGCCCTATTATGTGTTCAAGATAGTGAAGGAAGTCTTAAACAGCAAGACCTCACACATTGTTTCTTATTAGTATGATGCCCCTTAATCTTTTCTCATTCTGACATTTAGAGAATAGTGGGTTGTTAAAGTGTCCAGATTTGAGAGCTATGTTGGCTGCATTCTGTTCATTCCTTTTCTTTTTTTTTTTAAGATTTTTATTTATTTATTTGACTGAGAGAGATATCACAAGTAGGCAGAGAGGCAGAGATATCACAAGTAGGCAGAGAGGCAGGCGGTCCGGGGGGGAAGCAGGCTCCCTTATAGGGAGCCTAATGCGGGGCTTGATCCCAGGACCCTGATATCATGACCTGAGCCTAAGGCAGAGGCTTAACCCACTGAGCCACCCAGGTGCCCCCATTCTGTTCATTCTTGAGCCAGTTTCTTTCACCAGCCTGACCAATATATATATATAGTAAACTGAGAGACTAGCTTTAAAGTGACTTCTTGAGGAGTAAGATATGGAGAGGAGAGCTACCCATGTGCAGGGTATTCTTGGGGAGCTGGGAGAATGTGATTTTTGTCTTTTGATGTTGAGTATATAAAATTATTATCTTCTTGCCAAATACGTTGGGCATTTAAACCCATTATGAGCTCTGGTGTGGCAGTACTGAAGCAAAGCAGAATTGTTTTAAATTTGAATTTGCAGAGAGTTCTAGTTACAAAAACAAGGTTATCTTTGTTAGGTAGGAGACTGTGTGTTGTATCTTGAGGGTCTCTGGAGACTATGTAGATGTGTAAGGTTTAGCCCAGAACTCATGTTCACATGTATCTCTTTCCTTCTCATAAGTAGGGTCATTCTAGAGCATCTGATAACCAATTTTCATGTATACATATATTTGATAAGTCTGAAATGATGGCATTTGGTTTGTGAAAAGGGGCATGTCCCAGCATTTGGGGAAGGAGCAAACAAAGCAGTGCAGATGAGGTAACTTTGAGAAGGAGACGTTGCCATCAAATTTTGGGGGGGGTTTGTTTTGTTTTTTAAAAGATTTATTTATTTGGCAGAGAGACACATACAGAGAGAACACAAGCATGGGGAGAGGGAGAAGCAGGCTTCCTGCTGAGCAGGGAGCCCGATGTGAGCCTCGATCCTAGGACCCTGGGATTATGACCTGAGCCGAAGGCAGCCATTAACGACTATGTCACCCAGGCACCCTTGCCATCAGTTTTGATGGTGTTTTGTTGTTTGTTTGTTTTAATAGGGTGCTATTAGACAGTCTTGAGTGCTAGAAACATACCCTAGTAATGGATAATTGGGCAGTGTAGTATGTTTTCTTTGAAGGAACTACGAAATATATATGCCTAGACAGTATTGTAAATAGATTAAGCAAACATATATATGCCTAGACGGTATTGTAAATAGATTTAGTAAACTTCTTTGAGGTATTTTATATCCCACAAAGGCAAAGGTAAAATGGATATTTTCAGTATTCTTTTATTGTCCTTAATGATTCTGTAAGGATCATGAATGAACCATACCTGTATGAAAAGATGGTGGATGGGTTCAGTGAAGCTCTTTTGCAGTATGAGGACCTAATTCTGGAATCCTTCAGTTTATTCTTTTATCCAGTAATCTGCTTCTAAGAATTTATCATAAGGGAATTATGGTTGTATGCAAATAAGAGCTATAAGGATGCTTAGTATAGCACCCCTTATAATAATGAAAAGGGAACAATCTAAATTTTCAGTGGCATTTTGCTGCTATTGAAAACTTGTTTTTAAAGAATAATGCTACAAGAAAATTCTCAGGATTGACTTTTAGGTTAAAAAAAAAAGTGGGATACAAGATTATCCATAAACTTGGAATGAAAGTTCATTAAATTTATATTTCTAGGTTGGCAGAATTCAAGTTGGTTTTTCATTGTTTTCTTTCTGAGGACCTATTTGCTTTGTTTTCCAAATGAACATATATTACTTTTTAAATCAGACTTCTTAATATCACATTCATGTTTAGGGTGAAATATTACTGTTGTTGTTTTCTTAAAAGATTTTATTTATTCATTTGAGGCAGAGAGAGCAGCCGTACATAAGTGGGGGGCAGCAGGTGAGAAAGAAACAGACTCCCAGCTGAGCAGGGAGCTGGTCACAGGGCTTGATCCCGGGACCCTGAGATCATGACCTGAGCTGAAGGCATATGCTTAACTGACTGAGCCACCCGGTCACCCCAATATTAGTATTTTTTTTTTAAGATTTTATTTATTTGACAGAGATCACAAGTAGGCAGAGAAAGAGAGGAAGAAGCAGGCTCCCTGCTGAGCAGAGAGCCTGATGTGGGGCTCCATCCCAGGACCCTGGGATCATGACTTGAGCTGAAGGCAGAGGCTTTAACCCACTGAGCCACCCAGGCGCCCCCAATATTAGTATTTTTTAAAGATTTTATTCATTTATTTGAGAGAGAGAGATAGTTAACAAGATAGCGACTGAGCACGAGTGGAGTGGAGTAGCAGAGGGAGAGGGAGAAGCAGACTCCCCACTGAGCAGGGAGCCTGATGCAGGGCTCGATCCTAGGACCCTGGGATCATAAGGCAGGTGCTTAATTGACTGAGCCACCCAGACACCCCATATTAGTGTTTTTATACTGTTTATTTAAAAACCAAATTAGAGGAGATGTGTTAATGTTGGGCTCTTAGATCCCAGGTGCTTATATTTTTTTTAAAAAAAGTGTAAATTAAAGTATATACATATTTAAAATATGTAATCTATTTAATGTACAGTGAGAACTATTATAACATTAAACATGTTATATATAAATATTTTAAAGAATTTATGAGAACGAGTGCAAGCGTGCATGTGCATGGAGAAGGACAGAGAGGGAGAGAAGGAGAATCTGAAGCAGATTCTTAAGTACAGAGCCCAGCTTGTGGCTTGATCCCATGACGATCCCATGATCAGGAGATCGTGACCTAAGCTGAAACCAGGAGTCAGATGGTTAACCAACTGAGCCACCCGGGTGCCCCACATATAAATATTTTAATAGCCTATATCAGAGGTCAGCAGACTTTCTCTGTAAAGGACCAGTTAGTAACTATTTTAGGTTTTTGTGGGCTATATACAGTCTCTCTCAGGTTTTCTTTTGCCTCTTCCTTCATCTGCTCCTTTTCTCTTTTTTCTTTTCTTTTTTTTAATTAAAAATTTTTTTTATTTAAGTAATCTCTGCACCCAATATGGGGCTCAAACTCAGGGCTCTGAGATCAAGAGTCACGTGTTCTTCCACCTGAGCCAGCCAGGTGGTGTTCCTTTTCTTTTTAAGTTTTTTTGTTTGTTTGTTTGTTTGTTTTAGAGATTTCGTTTATTTTTTTGACAGTGAGAGAGCACAAGCGGGCAACAGCAGAGGGAGAGGGAGAAGCAGGCTCCCTCTCAAGCAGGGAGCCCAATGTACAGCTTAATCCCAAGACCCTGGGATCACAACCTGAGCTGAAGGCAGACACTTAATCATCTGAGCCACCCAGGCACCCCAGTTTTTTGTTTGGTTTTGTGTTTTAAGATTTTTATTTATTTATTTGAGAGAGCACACGTAGGGTAGGGGCCAAGAGAGAGGGAGAAGCAGACTCCTCGCTGAGCAGGGTGCCTGATGCTGGGCTCAATTCCAGGACCCTGAGATCATGACCTGAGCAGAAAGCAGACACTTAACTTACTGAGCCACACAGGAACCTCTCTTCTTTTTCACTCTTAATAACCTTTTAAAAACATAAAAACCATTCTTATCTCACAGGCCATCAAACATAAGTTGCCGGACCACATTTGGCCTGATGACTCTAGTTTATTGAGAGATGGTATATGTTACCATATATATATATATATATATATATATATATATATATATATATATATATTTATTTATTTTAAGATTTTATTTATTTATTTGACAGAGAGAGAGAGAGAGATCACAAGTAGGCAGAGCAGCAGGCAGAGAGAGTGGGGTAAGCAGGCTCCCCGCTGAGCAGAGAGCCCGATGCGGGGCCCAATCCCAGAACCCCAAGATCATGACCTGAGCCAAAGGCAGAGACTTAACCCACTGAGCCACCCAGGCATCCCCATATTACTTTTTATATTAAGTATTTAAGTTTAAAAATATAAAGTAGTATTATGTAGCATATAAAGAGAATTTTATGTATTTTTAAGGTAAAATCAGTGAGTTTGGAAAGAACTTTTAAAAAGAGTCCTTATTTATGTATCTTTCATTTGACAGAGATCTGAGGATATTAAAGACCTTTATGAAGAATTCCCTCTAAGTATTTTAATATTAAACTTTAGGTCAGAAGATGAAAATTTTAAATCCATAGAGCCTTGCTTGAGGGCACAGACAGGACAAGAGCTAAGGTACATTCCTTTGCCCCTGATTAAAGAGAAGTTTGGCAAGTTTCAACAGAAGAGTTACTTAAACTAAATGTTTGGAATACTTGAACTGCACTTTCGCATTTTCAAGTAGTATGCATCAGTTAGTTACAAGATTTTTGAACTGTTGTAGTATGTTTTAGCTTGTGTCACTCAGTGACACAGGGTGAAACTTGTTTGTTTTTTTTTTCTTTCTGATTATGAAAGTAATACATACATGTCAGGTTGTGTTTGGCTGCAAGTAAAACATGAATAACTTGGGAAATATGAACATTTACTTTCTTTTCAAGAAATCTAGCAGTATGGAGGTTTTAGGTTTAATTTATTCAGAAACTCAGGCACACAACTTCTTTTCATATTTCTCTTCTAGTATCCTAGTATGTTGGCTTTTTTCCTTAAGCCTTTTCTTCATGGTGTGACACCAGGATGTCTGCAGCAACCACAAACTTCATGGCCTCTAAAAAGGATGTCCAAAGGCTGAAAAGAATAGTACCTTTCTTAATGACATTGTTAAAAATCATGAGATAACCTTCTAAAAAAATATCCCTGCCTCAACCCTCACCCTCCATGCCCACCCGACTCCTGACATGCACCACTCTCTCTGAGCACTCTTGCCCTCATGTGTCTTAGCCGGAATTGTCACTTACCCATTTGTAAGCTAATCCCTGTTGAGGAAACCGTTACCTTGATTGAATTAAATCAGTCATGGTTCCATATGCCATTTGGTCAGTGGTAAAAATCAGGATCAGTTAGAATGGAAAGAGGTTAGGTAGTTGGTTTAGACAACTAAGACAATGTCTTCTTTTTTCTACAGTTTTATTTAGATTCGTTAACATACAGTGTAATATTAGTTTCTGGTGTACAATGTGGTGATTCAGCACTTCCATACATTAACTAGTGCTCATAAAGACAAGTGCATTCTTTAATCCCCATCACCTACTTCATCCATCCACCCACCCACCCACCTCCCATCTGATAACCATCAGTTCTCTACATTATAAGTCTGTCTCTTGGTTTACCTCTTTCTTTTTTTTTCCCTTTGCTCATTTGTTTTGTTTCTTCAGTTCCACATATGAGTGAAGTCATAGGGTATTTGTCTTCATCTGACTTAATTGCTCAGCACAATACTCTCTAGTTCTACCCATGTCATTGCAAATGGCAAGATTTCATTCTTTTTTATTTTTTAAATTTATTTTTTTTTTATTAACATATAATGTATTATTAGCCCCAGGGGTACAGGTCTGTGAATCGCCAGGGATTTCATTCTTTTTTATAACTGAGTAATACTTCATTGTCTGTGTGTCTGTGTGTATATACAGCACATCTTTATACATTTGTCGGTCGGTGGACACTTGGACTATTTCTATAATTTGGCTGTTATTAAATAATGCTGCTATATCAAAGTACATATATCCCTTTGAATTAGTGTCTTTGTATTCTTTGGGTAAGTATCCAGAGTTACAGTTGCTGGATTGTAGGATAGTTGTATTTTGGGGATGCAGAATTATAGTTATATTTTTAACTTATTGAGGAACCTCCATATTCTTTTCCACAGTGACTGTCCCTAGTTCACATTTTCACCAGCAGTGCAAGAGGCTTCCTCTTTTACCACATCTTTGTCAACACCCGTTGTTTCTTGTGTTATTGACTTAAGCCATTCTGACAGGTGTGTCTCACTATAATTTTGATTTGCATTTCCCTGATGATAAGTGATGGTGAGCACCGTTTATGTGTCTATTGACCATCTGGATATCTTCTTTGGAGAAATGTCTGTTTATGTCTTTTGGCCATCTTTTAATTGGATTATATGTTTTTGGGAGGTGTTGAATTTTATAAGTTCTTTATGTATGTTGGATACTAATCCTTTATCAGATATGTCATTTGCAAGTATCTTCTCCCATTCTCTCATAGGTTGCCTTTCAGTTTTGTTGATTGTTTCTGACATTGTGCAGAGGCTTTTTATTTTGATGTAGCTCCAGTAGGGTTTTTTTTACTATTATTTCCCTTCCCTCCAGAGACCTATCTAGAAAAACATTGCTACAGCTGATAGCAGAGAAATTACTGCCTTGGATCTCTTCTAGGATTTTTATTGTTTCAGGTCTCAAATTTAGATTTTTAATCCATTTTGACTTTATTTTTATGTTTGGTGGAAGAGAATGGTTGAGTTTCATTCTTCTCTAAGACAGTGTCTTCTGTGATGTTCATTGAAGAAGACTTGGAAACCATTCAGTTACAGAAAGAAGTAAACACCTAAGTACCTTACATTCTTTTGATAGGAATGTTTTAGTTTTCTTAAAAGTTACGTGTACATCATTTGAAGAGTCAGGTGAACTGAATAGCTACCGAATTGTTAAACATTCTCCGATTGTATTCTCATTTTCTGTTCTTTAAATGTCTACCTTTAAATCTTTCAGCTGATTTTCTGAGTATTTTTTCATTTTTAAATAATTGATTTTACTGTTACTTCTTGATTTTTAAATTGTAAGCACTATATATTGACCTTAATCCTTTGCTTTTCAGCTCCCCAGTTTTTTGGCTGTGTTGTATTCTGTCCTATTTTCTCTTTTCTTAGGGATTTATGCCTTTAAAAAAAAATCACTTTAGTATCATTGCATACTATGGATGCAATGCAGTCTTCTCTTTTGTAACCAGAGAGCATTTTGAGTCTTAAGAAAGAGGTCTGAGTTTCTGTACTCCCCAAAATATTTATGTAATTTATTCAATTTTTTGTGTTCTTACTAGCAAGAACTTCTAATTTGCCTGCTCCTTCATTCCTGGAACTTCATATAAGACAATGGAATACTTCTGTTGTAATTACTGTAGACTTCTCACATACAGTTAGCTTTTCCCTATAGCCTCTCTAGATAGGGTTTTTACTTTCCTTCTTCCAAGAAGAAGGAAATATTTGAGAGTGTTACTGTAAATGAAACTGATACCTTATCATTTGACAAGTAATAATAACGCTTTTGCGTTTACCAGAATAAAAGTTACCCTTTCTCTGCATTTAACATGCAGAGAAACTTTTCTGAATAGCACTTCAGTTATTGCCCTTCCTTGGACCATGTAAAAAAACTTTTAGTAATTTTGATCATTTGTGAACCTACTGATAACTTACTGCCATTTGATAGCTGGTGTGTTTTCTGTTTTTTTCACTGTTACAAACGATGTTAATATACATCTTACTGGATTTGGTGATTTTGAGTAGAATAATTTGTTATGCAGGACAGTCCTACACATGTCAACATCTTTAGCACTGCTGTTAAATGCCAGGAAGTGCTCTTCAGTCTGTATGATACCCAGAATGCCCCCACAGTAATGTTACTATCTCAGGTGAAAACCCTTTTTTGACATTAGTTTGTAGGAGTGATGACTAGATAAAGGCATGCATATTTAAAATTTTGGGACAGCTTGGGGGCGCCTGGGTGGCTCAGTGGGTTAAAGCCTCTGCCTTCAGCTCAGGTCATGATCCCAGAGTCCTGGGATCGAGCCCCACATCGGGCTCTCTGCTCAGCAGGGAGCCTGCTTCCCTTCCTCTCTCTCTGCCTGCCTCTCTGCCTACTTGTGATCTCTCTCTCCATCAAAAAAAAAAAAAAAAAAAATTTTTTTTTGGGGACAGCTTGCCAAATAACCCTGCAGGAATGCTGTACTAATTCATACTTGTGGTGACATTGGATAAGAGTACCTATTTGCTTATATCCTCACTAGCACTTGAGTTTTGTGTTTTCATATTTGCTAGTCAGGTGATTGATGAATAATGACTGACAGAACTGGCATCAGTTTCTGATCTGGGAAAATGGTGGGGGCTAGATAAATTTCTCTCTGAGTATCTTCTGCCTCTAAGGTTCCAAGTACCCCTGAGTTACCACATACAACTTTTCATTGATGGCATATAATTAATTTTCTCATGTTCATGTATATATTGGTGTATATATATATATTTTTTTTTAATTACTTTATTATATTTTGAAGGGCAGCACACATGTACAAAGTGTAAAAGAAATAAAAATGTATGCAGTGAAAAATAAGGTTTCCTTCTATACCCATTCAATTTCACTCCCCATAGGCATTTATTGTTTTCTGTTTCTGACATATCTTCTCAAAAATATTCTGTGTATATGTATTATTTTGTCTCTCTTTAACCCAAATGGTGGTATGTTACACAGTACTCTCTTGCATGTGCATTTCTCGTTTATTATGTATTAGCTTGTTAATAGAGATGATGCTATACTAGTGCACGTGGTGTTGCTCTGTTCTTTTTAGTGGCTTCTTGGTATTTCATTGCATCGATGTACCACATTGGATTTCAACAGTCCCGTAGTAATGGACAGCTAACTTTTACCTACTATTTCATTATTTCAAGCCATATTACAAATATGTGTGTGAGATAATACATATGTGGGTATAGAGAAATTATGTATTTATAATAGATATGTGACATTTTAGAGGCCGTTTTTAAAGCTGTTAAGGTACTTTCAACAAAAAAATGGGTACATGCAAACAGTTAAAAATATGGTTAATCAGAAGTAAAAATCGCCCCTCTTTTCTTGATCTCTGCCTACTCTTAAAAGGTAGTCTGTAATCTTAGACATCTTTACAGAAAAACGTTATTAATATAAGAATATATACACAAAGTCTCTCACTTAAAAAATTTTATCAGAGTGCGCTTATATTATAAATATAGAGCTACATTTCAGGCCTTTTTCTTTTTTTTTTTTTTTTTTAAGATTTTATTTATTTATTTGTCAGAGAAAGAGAGGGAGAGAGAGCAAGCACAGGCAGACAGAATGGCAGGCAGAGGCAGAGGGAGAAGCAGGCTCCCTGACGAGCAAGGAGCCTGATGTGGGACTTGATCCCAGGACGCTGGGATCATGACCTGAGCCGAAGGCAGCTGCTTAACCAACTGAGCCACCCAGGCGTCCTCAGGCCTTGCTTTTTCAACATAAATATCTTAGCTGTTTGGTGTTTTCTTAAAATTATAAGGATAATACTCAATTTAAAATACTTATTGATATAAACTATACCAAGTAGAAATGTATATAGTTCAGTGATTTATCAGAAGGTAAACTTGTGTATACCTAACCCTCAGGTCAAGAAAAAGAATATTCCCAGCTGCCTTCCAGTCATTGTTTTCTGTCCTCCTCAGTAAAGTGACCATTATCCTCACTTTATGATAATCACCTCCTTGCTTTTGTTACACAGTTGATACTCATTATTCATGGATTTCATATTTGCACATTAACCTACCTAGCAATATTATTTGTAAGATCAAAAATCAATATTCAAGGTGCTTTTGTGGTCAGTTCAGACTTTGACGGAGCTGTGAAAAATTTGAGTTACCCGATGCCCATGTTCCCAGTTCAGGTCAGTTAAGGTGATGCTCTGTCCTTCTTGTTTCAGCTTTCATACTATAAACAGCTGTTCTTTTTGCAGTCTTTTTAGTACCACATTTTCCTCACTTTTGTGCTTTTCACTGGTAGTTTCATTATTTGAAATGCCCCCCACCCCCAAAATATAGTTCTCAGGTGCTTTGTTGAAAGTTCAAGAAGGCTGTGATGTGCCTTATGGTGAAGACCCATGCATTACGTAAGCTTTGTTCAGGCATGAGTGCTTTTAGCCATGAGTTCAGTGTCAGTGAATCAACAGTATATTTTAAATACGGGGTCTTTAAATATAAAACAAATGATTAGTTGAAGAAAATGTTTTGATCAGAGGCTCATAGGAACCTAACCCTCTCTTGGCCCTAGGAGCAGTGATTGAGTATTTGCTGATTCTTTGCTTGCAATGAACTTCATATAATTTTCAGTATAATTTTCAGTTGTATAACTATAACATAGTTTATTCTTCAGTTCTCCTGTGGATAGGTATGTGGGTTATTTTCGCTTTATTTTTATGAACACTGTTGATAGGATTCTTCTAGATCATTCGGTGTATATGTGTACAAATTTATGTTGGATATACATGGTAATGTTGAATGAACTACATCAGTTTCACTGCCAGTAGTGTGTGAAAATTCTTGACTTGGTATTATTAAAATATATCTTTATTCTAATCACTAATCTTGTTTATTGTTGTAAGTTAGATTGTGGGAGTTATATATTCTTAACTACTGACTGCCTGCAAATTATATTTCTAATTCTTCCTTCAGTAGTTCATACGCAGTACACTTAATGCCCTAAAATTCCTCTTGAAGGACAGAACCGCTACCCTCTTCAGAGGGCAACCCAGTAAATACAGGTTAAAAAAGTCTTTCTCACTTTCTGTGGTTATAGAAGTACTACATCTTTTTAAAATTTTTTAAATAAAAAAGTCTAAGGATCTAATATATAACAAGGTGACTGTGGTTGACCACACTGTATTGTATAATTGAAATTTGCTAAGAGAGTAGTAGAACCTAAATATTCTCATCAGAAAAAAGGTAAATATGTGAGGTGATGAACATGTTGTTAATGAACTACATAGGGGGACTCTTCACTCTTTATATGTATATCAGATCATCGTGTTTTACACTTATAAATATCCTTCGGTTTATGTTTTACCTCAGTAATCCTGGAAAGAATTCAGATAATACCGAAGTGAACAAAATAGTGAAAAAGTCTCTAATTGGGCTGTGTAAGTTAAACGAATAAGGGCAAAAGATGTCTATTACATGCATTACCAGATTTTTTTCTCCAAGTTTATTGAGATATAATTGATGTACAACACTGTATTAGTTTAAGATAGACAACATAATGGTTTGATAGATGTACATATAGTGAAATGATTACTATGAAATAAGTGTAGTTCATATGTATCACCTCACATAGTAAGAATTCTTTTTCCTTATGATGAGATCTCCTCTCAGCATCCACCTGATTTTTTTTAGAAGATGGTAAATGTATATTTGGATGGGATCATTTTGATACATCATTTTAGTATGTCCCATGAGTTAAAATGTTTGGTACCAGGTTATAAATGTGCAGTCCCTACAGGGATAATAGAGTTTCCCCTTAGATCACAGGCTGATTTCTGTGCAGACAGTAATGGGTTATGGATCTGGCTTAATATATATAATATATAACTTTTTATTTAATTTTTTAAGAAATTTTTTAAGATTTTATTTTTTTATTTGACAGAGAGAATGAGCATAAGCAGGGGGAACAGCAGAAGCAGAGGGAGTGAGAGAAGCAGACTCCCTGCTGAGCAGGGAGCCCAGCATGGGGCTTGATCCCAGGACCCCAGACTCATGACCTGAGCTGAAGGCAGATGCTTAACTGACCTAGCAACCTATGCACCACCGCCCCCAACCTTTTTAAGATTTTATTTACTTATTTGACAGAGAGAGAGAGAGAACATAACATTTTTAACATGCAGTGATCTGAGTGTTCTGTGGAAACATTTGGCAAATGGTTAATGACATTTATCAACATTTTTTTCTAGGAAAAACTAGTGAACCCGTATTTTTAAAAGAACCATTTCTGTTACATTTTTCAGGATTAAACCCAGAATTGGGGATATTCTGCAATGTGGCATCATTGATAGAAAAGCTGTAGGAATGACTGAGCTTTCTCTTTAATGATACTTTAGGTCCCTATTCTTTTTATCTCTGTCGCTTTCTTTAAAATTTTTGCTTTCTCTTTATGAAGTTTCTTGAGGAGGAAGAAATTGTTTGGGTGGTAGTCCTAAGAAATACATTTGAAACTGAGCAATTTTACCTTGAGTTAGGAAAGTAGGTGTTTAATTAACGTTTGTTAAATGTATAGAATGGCTGGTACTTGCCATTGTTGTATGGCATTTCAGAGGAGGAAGTGGGAATAGCTTTATCAACTACAGGTGGAGTAGTTGACATCAGTAGGCATTTAAAAAATTATACTTTTTTCAGTCTAACTATGTAGATTATCAAAGCTAAAGACTAGCAATCGTTTTAAGATATTTGTTGAAACAAAATCATGGGAAAGAAAGGGAAAAATAAAACAAGACAAAATCAGAGAGGGAGACAAACTATAGGAGACTCTTGATCATAGGAAACAAACAGGGTTGCTGGAGGGGAGGGGGTGGGGGGTTGGGGTAACTGGGTGATGGACATTAAGGAGGGTAGGTGGTATAATGAGCACTGGGTATTACATTAAGACTGATGGGGGGCGCCTGGGTGGCTCAGTGGGTTAAAGCCTCTGCCTTCGGCTCAGGTCATGATCTCAGGGTCCTGGGATCGAGCCCCGCATGGGGCTCTCTGCTCAGCAGGGAGCCTGCTTCTTCCCCCTCTCTCTGCCTGCCTCTGCCTACTTGTGATCTCTCTCTATCAAATAAATAAATTAAATATTAAAAAAAAAAAAAAAGACTGATGAATCACTGACCTCTGCCTCTGAAACCAATAATAAATTGATAATTAATTGAATTTAAATTTTAAAAAGCATGAGATTAACCAAGAATGTCATTTGCATAGCTGTATACTTTGCTACACACTTTAATAATTTGTATGTTAGGGTGTATATTAATTTGTTTTTTGTTTAATGCCTTTTAATATTTATAATTGTGCTAACCGTGATTTTTGTGCATTTGGATAGAACACTCACATTTTTTTAATGGACTCCTTAGAGCAATCCTGAAACAGAAAAAAAATGAAAAAAAAAAAGCTGAGATACTTTGATATTAAGCAACTTATGGAGGCTCATTTATGTTCAGTTACTTGCCAGTTAATGGTAAAGCTGGATCGAGACTTTAATCCCAGCATCTTGCTCAATAATCTTTTTGTAAATCTTTTTTTAAAAAGATTTTATTTATTTATTTTTGAGAGAGAGAGAGTGCGAGTAGGGGAGAGGGACAGAGGGAGAAGCAGACTCCCCGCTGAGCAGGGAGCCCAGTGCAGGACTCCATCCGAGAACCCTGGGAACATGACCTAAGCTGAAGGCAGACGCTTAACTGACTGAGTCACCCAGGTGCCCTTGTTCAATACTGATGTCAGTAAAATCATGAGCAGAAGAAAAAAAGTATTTGTTGTTTTCATTATGACTTTTGTAAGTGGAGTGACAGTATCATCTAAACCAAGACAAATTCTAAAGTTAACATGACAAATACAAGTCATAGACTATCTGGGCAAAATAGTACATGTGGTTCTTTAATTAAAAGGGACTTCAGGGTTACTGGAGGGGAGGTGGGTGAAGGGATTGAGTAACTAGATATTGGCCATTATGGAGGGCACGTGATGTGATGAACACTGGGTGTTACATGCAACAGATGAATAACTGAACTCTGCTTCTGAAACTAATGATAGACTATATGTTCACTAATTGAATTTAAATAAGTTTAGAAAGAGGAGAAGGGATTTTACTTTTTCTAGCTCTTACTAGATATTGTATAGATCCACTTTAATTTTCCTCCCCAATCATTACACTTTTTAAATAGCATACAATTTGAATACAAACTTACGTGTTTTTCTAAAATCTATTTTAGCCTGCAAACCAAGGGTCAAAATTCAAAGACCGTCGGCTACAAATATCATGGCACAAGGCCAAGGTGCCTTCTGTATCCACTGAGACCGAGGAAGAAGAAGTCAAGGAGGAGGTAAATTTAACGATTGAAAATAAACATTCAATTAGACTGTTTCTCAATTAGCATTTTTCTTGACATTAAAGTAAATAAAATAAATCTTAAAATAAATATTGTTCTTTTATGCACGCTGTAACTTAAGACTAGTCTACAAGTTTACTAAAGAACCAGAACAGTTGCAGACATAAAAAGTTCTTTGCAGGAGATATTTTCTGGCATAGGAGAGACTTTTTTTTCCTTTTTTCTTTTTTCTTTGCGTTTATTTGGCTTTGTGCTCTAGAAATTTTTATTCTGTTAAGTGATGACATGGATTACATGAACAAATTTAATTTTAGCTGGTTGTTTAGCTTTTTGCTTATTCATGTTCCATAAGTAATAGATTTGAGTTTCTTACTTTCCTTCTATGTGCAATTGATTAAAATGAGAGTAAGGAAGTGGGAATAAAAGGGAAGAAATATAAAAACCAAGGACTTAACATAGTACAACTGTTAAATATAATGAAACTCTTAAAATACATGAAAAATAATTTTGCTTTTTTACTCCCCGTTTCTAATTTCTTTGTTAAAATGGACACTTAGCCAATGTTTCAAGTTATTTGATTTATTGTAATTTTGGTTTTATAAGATGTTAGCATTCATGATTGATCAAGAGTCCTCTGACTGGGTAATTTTTAAAAAACAAAAGCAGAAACATTTCCCATGTTTAATAAAAAGAAAAGGAAAGAAAAATCTTGGTGTTTTGGGAATGTTTGTAGATATTTCTACCACATGTAAGATTCCAAATTTTTATGTATGGTTGAGAATGTTGGTGTCATGGGGAAGTTAGTATGTTCTCCATCACAGATAACTGGATATTAAAGTAGAGGTTTAGGAGCTTGGTCATTTATTTTCCTTCTTTTTAATAAGTTAATGGAATAAAATTAATTTAAATTTATTTAATTTCATTAAATTAATTTTATTAAAACCATTTCATAGATATTTTCCTTTTATTTTTCCTACTGAACATTCATGTATTATTTTCCTGATGATATTAGAATGGAAATCTCTTCAAACTAGCAAAATTAACAAGGGAGAGAATATGTATATGTTAAAAAACTGTTTGGGGTGTCTTTGCCCTGAAGGATACTCTCTGACTGTATCGCTTGTAACTCCCGCTGGGTTTTGTATACTAGTATTTTTGTCCTTTGGCCTAATAACTTAACTTGCTTGTACTACTAAGCAGATTTTACCCTCTCTTTCTTCAGGAAACAGAGACCTCAGATTTGTTTTTGCATGATGATGATGATGAAGATGAAGATGAATATGAGTCTCGTTCGTGGCGAAGATGAAATCTGATGCGAGCTGTGTAATTTTTAGGAATATTGTTTAGAAGAACAACTTTTTAAAATTATTTAAAGAAGTCAATGAGCCAAAAAATTTTTTTTATTTTTCTTTTCCACACAGTAGGTTTAAGGACAGCAAGTTTGCTATTTAAACACATCTCATAACTGTTCATGATATTAAAGCACCAAAGGCCTAGTGACTTTTACACAGTTGTGAAGATCCACAGGAATGATATGGATAATCTCTAGAGCCTTATTTTCCACACCACCTGTTTTGTTGCTATTGGTGTTGGAGTATGATGTAAATGACAGGGTGTTCAGAAATTTTATTTTGGATTATAATCTGCTGATAAAATTTCATTAAATGTCAAAATCGCCTGGAATCTCTTAACTCTCAGCTATTATGGATGGGTCGTCAGACAGGAGATATTTGTAATTAAAATACCCTTTTGCTTTCAAGAGTTGTCTTGGAAGAAGAAAAGTAAATTTATTTTAATTTTTTTACCGTGGAGGAGCCCAGTTTGTATTCAATCTAAATTTTCGAGGGGGGGCTGTTTATGTGCAGTACAAGTACTATTTTAGTGTAAATCATAACAGACTCTGTATTAAATGCTGTAAGGCAGTGGTAGCTAGCTCCATGGTATTTCCATTCTGTCATCATATTAACTGTCCTGGATTTATGCTACTGATCCTTAGTTTGCTTTGAAATTAGTGAATATTGGTTCAGTTGGTCCTGTTTAAAAATACTCTCAGAATGTAAAAGGCTTTCACCTCTTGCCCCTTTCTTGTCCCCATTTTCTTTCTCCTGCCTTTATATTAATAGCCCTGACTTACCCACTATTGAGATAAGTGATTCTTCTGGGCCACCCAAAGTCAGTCCCCAATAAAAAGTTTAAACCAGCACCTTGATAAATAAGTGATGTTTTGATGAGAATAATGGAAGGTTTGCGGGGGTGGGGGGAAGAGAGTCACCAGCTGTACTTTTTTATTTTTTGAAGCTTCAGTTTAGTTAATAGTTATACAAAAGGGTTAAAAAGTGTCTGAAATTCTTCACCTAAATTTAAACCATAATGATGAGGTGACTGGGGATAGGGTGGGGGTGGGGTGGGATAGGGGGATGGGGATGCTAGTAATAAATGGGAGTCATAACTTGACTTTGATCAGATGACTTTATATTTTCATAATTTTGTAGCTTGTTGCTATCCATGAACATATGCATCCTTCATTAGACAGTTTCCTTCACTGTGTGCATTTTTACTGTACACTGTATAGAGTAGAGTATCTGTTAAGTAAAATATATATGTAAATTTATGTCCTTGTGTTCTGAATGTTAGATGGAAAAGCAGAGGAGCAACACTACACTGTATTGACCCCTGGGAAAATAAAATAAATAATGTACATAGGATGTCACTTTTTCAAGGATATACACATCTATGTTTTTATATATGTGTGGTGTGAAAATTTGAAACTTCCTGTTGGCTTCAGAAGGTTCTTGGTGATTGATTACTGTATCAAGGATTTTGTTTCCTGAGGTAAAGGCTGTTTCTCAAAATAGAAACTGTTCGCTAAGAAACCTAAAACCATCAGGACTCTAGATTTACTTAGCTGTAAGAAGTTAAATCCCACGTTGTGATTATCTTTTCTTTTCCACGTATTTTCCTGGAGTGATGTCTCAAACCAGGATCATTTTTAAGTTGATGTAATTTTCCCTTCACAATAATAAAGAGTTCCTTTTTCTAGGTTATTATATTTCTGATAACACTGAAGCTAAAATAAGCTCATAAAAGCAGGAAAACCTTACAATGGGGTACCTAGAATAAGCAATCTTGCTCCTTCCTCCTCCATCATCTCTAATGAAATTTTGATGTCTGTGGCTCAAGTTGGTATATATTTTGAAAGATTCATTGTGGTGAATATTTTGAGTCCTGACAGTTTAAACGTGATAGAGGGAACAAAGGATTTATATATTTTTTGTACAAAGTTTTTTCTTAAACTGTATAATTTTGTAAATAATTTGTTTGGTTTTTTTGTGTACTAAAACTACCAGCGTATAGATTTCAATAAGAATTGTTGTATTTTTGTATTTGGAAACTGAAAATTACAGTAAATTAATGGAGCTGTAAAAGAAAATTTTCAGTGGACTGACAGTTCAGCAGAATGAGATTCCTTTTCATATGATTTTTTTGAACTTCAAAATTGACATCGTATGATAATACTCTCAGTATAGAGAGAGTAGAAGATTTGTTTGATTTTTTTTAGTTACTGGGGGAGAGGGGATGAAAGAAAAGGGTGTTCAAGTAAAGAATAAACGGACACTGTTTTCAGGAAGATTTGAAGCCCTTTCTTTAAAATAGTGTAATTTTCAGTACACTTAAAGTAGGACTAAAATAATTTATAAATGTCCTAAGAATTCTAAGACATGTTTGACTTTCTAAAATGAATTCAAAATATGGGTTGAATATATTATTAGAAAATTTAGTTAAGGCTAGCATAAAATAGTTGAATGTATGTATTTTTTTCCTTTAGAATTTTTTTTAACCCCCACCCGCAAATCCTCAAGCCCTAGAATTTCTCTTAAAAGTAAGTAACTATCATGGCTTGTTTTCCTGGCCTCTTCCCTTAACGAAAATAACATACTCCTTCTGAGGCAAATTTTGTTCTTTTAAATGAGTATGACATCTAAGAAGCTAATGAGCAGTCAGAGCCACCGGTCTGGCTAGGTTAGCCTGGTTTACTAATGGATTGTTGCCCAGGCTTAACAAAGCAACCCTAGGGCAGACAGAATTTCCCTCACTTTCTTCATGTTGTAATATCAGGAAAACATTGTCACCAGCTCAGATGATAAATTGGGAAACAGTCTAGTTAGGTGGGTCCGTGGTGATGGAGCATTATTTCAAAAAGAAGAAAAAAATCATGTGAAAAGGAATAGTGGTTCCTCTTGATGTATAGTATGCCTGTATTATAGTTTTTACAAAATTGTGAACTTGTGTAATAGTATAATAGGAGATATTGTTGAATTTCTAACTGTTTATACATTTAAATTCATATATGTAATGTTTGTTTTATCGATTACAATCTGAATTTCTAAGAAGCATGTTGACTTTTGCAATAAAGATGCAATATGGAATGGTTCACAATTGGAAAAAAAGAAAAGAAAAAAAAGAAAAGTATTATAAATTTAAAATAATTTGGAAATTTTATGAACCATTCCAAAAATTCTAACAATCACCAAAAGAGCTGTAATTCTGGCTTGTTCTGGAAAGAAAGAAAATGTGTGTGTATGCTTGTTTGTGTGTGAGAATGAGTGAGCAGTGGATATGTCTGTGTGTTTCATTTTGGGTTCATGTACATGAGAGAATGCACTCAATATGCATTTGGGTACGGAAGTCCCTGACTGTCAAATATTCAGTGAATTCAAGAAGATGTAATCCACAGGGTGTTCTTTAAAATGAGTGAGAAGGGTACTGCAGGAGCAGTTGTGAGTAACCTCGGATAGCCATATTTTTTTGGTCATGGATGGATCCCAGTATCCCAGATACAAAAGCACAAACAGCTTTATGAAAAAAATTACTTGAATGTTATCTTGAGATTTTTCAGTATGCCTCCCAGTCAATCGGCAGGACATTTTCCATAAGTGGAGTAGAGAGAAGGGAAAGAACACAGTGAAGAGATGACTTACAGATAGGTCAGCTCTGTGATGAGTATTTGTAAAGAATAACAGGAGAAGGAAGTGATATTACACACTAAGGACTGGATGGTGATAAGAAGAGGAGATACATCACTTGGGCTTCTTTTCTCACTTTAAAATTGCTTTTCTCATTATTATAAAATTCCCCTTCAGAAGATCAGGCATTGTCTACGAAGAATTCTTTAGATCTCAACTTTACAGGAAAATATTAAGGAATGGGAACAAATTTCATTTTCATTCATTTCAAATAAATTTTATCTATTTTATAAATTAGGTAAATGGCAAGGTCTGTGTGACCATTTGTTTTGAATAGATGATAATGTAACCAGCATTATGTTTGTAATAAGCATCAGTTTTGGGGTGGTTTGGAAGGGACCAAGCACACTATTAAACACAGTTGTATCTGTTTAATGGTAGCAAGGCGAATGTTTTGCTACAGTGGAGCTCTCATTGATAGAAATTACTGGTTTTGTGTGACGTTTTTACTGACTTAGATACTAATTCTTACAAAGCCAAGGATAAATTTCTAATCCCAATCCCCAGTGTACTACTACCTAGTCTAGATCTAATTAATGTTACTGTAAACGCAGGGTGAGTGTATGTCAATGTGTGGGATCATTTCAGATGAGAGAGTCAGGATAGCTTTAAATACGTGAACCAACATTGGTAGGGCACTTTTTTTTTTTTTTCCCAATTTTAGTCTCAAATATCTGTGTGAGGAGCTAATAATGTGTCAAAAAAAAATGTACTGCTATTGCTTGTGTTTTCAATCACCATTTATGGTACATTGATCTTACTGCCAAGTGATCTCCTTTCTACAGGATCATCTACCATTTGGCCTCTTAACCTGATTCTGCATTCGACCTTAGGTTAACTAAACCACCCCAGCGTTCTGATAGAGGTGACTTGATACAGTTGAAATTAAGGTCAGACTAGTGTTTGATGATTATTGGCAAGGTTTTTGTATTTGGAGGCTACTCTTTCCTTGGGCTTCTGCAGTTTTGTTTTTGATGGTAGTGGTGATTATGCATTATAAACATTGCTGTTAATTTTTCTTTGTATTTGTTTACTTTTATGAAAGAGGAACAGGGAGGAAGGTCCTAATCTAATATTCTATTAAATTATTTTCCATGAACATCAGCCTATTTTTTCTACTTCATAGAGTTCTACTACTTTGGTATAATAACCATTAGTTCTTAAAATAATAGAGTCTTTTAAATATAGACTCGATATTTCAAAATTGTTCTTTACTCAATCCTTTGTTGGGGTGTAGATGTGTGAAAAGACTTTCAGTGGCCCTCGCTATATTTCTTTTGGTTTTGTGAAAACTTCGTAAAAGTGGATGTCTGGTTAACAGTTTTCTAAGGTCCTTGTGATTCCTTCTCTTAGTTTTCCCTCAGCTATTACTGTGAAATATGGATATATATTCTCCCAATTTTAAATGAAATTAGATCCTAAGGGCTAATACAGACCTTGCTAAATTCGTTCAGTTTCTTGAGGATGACTTGGCTTCAATAATGAGTTTGCCCACATGTTTGGTTTATGTTTTTGGGTCAAACACTGCCTGTTTATCTATGGAAACATCTGTTCCTCTATAAACTACTGAGTTCTAGTTTCTGAACAAAAGGGTTATTTGTTTACTCTAGGATTGAAGTTTTTAACATTGAGAGCCTGTAGGGGGCGCCAGCAGCCAAACTTTAGTTAGCCTTAGAGCAATGACTAAATCTTTGACAGCAACTCAGAGTGAAAAACACATTTTGCATTGTGACCTAGCATACACCCACACGAGAAAAAAAGTTTGCCAATGTGTACCCTTACAACGGAGTATGCACCTGGTGATTTTTTATTCTATTAAAAATTCTTGTCAGGGTTGATGGGGGGAGGGGGGTAGGGGGGGTGGGATTATGGACATTGAGGAGGGTATGTGCTATGGTGAGTGCTGTGAAGTGTGTAAACCTGGCGATTCACAGACCTGTACCCCTGGGGATAAAAATATATGTTTATAAAAAATAAAATTAAAAAAAAAATTCTTGTCAGGATCCACTATTTGGCTTTTAGAACTGCAGTTTGACAAAGAGTAGTCTTTTGAATTGCAGGGTGAATTGGAATTTTAAACCACTCTCTCCCTTGCTGTCACATCATCACTACTATTTTGAATATAAAATGATAAAATTTTATCTTCTGTGTTTTGCTTGTGAAAGTAGTCTGGAGCGTACTGTTGACCATTGCCTAAAGGTGGAAGTAATACATACATTGACATCTTTATTGATTAGTGGATGCTCTTGAACATGAAGGTGTTGTATAGTTTTCATTTTTAAAAAGATTTTATTTATTTTAGCGTGTGTGCATGTGCGCATGAACAGGACGAGGAAGAGAATCTCAAGCAGACTCCTTGCTGATGTGGGGCTCTATCTTACTACCCTGAGATCATGACCTAAGCTGAAACCAAGAGTTGGATGTTTAACCAACTGAGCCACTAAGGCACCAAGGTGCCCCTGTAGTTTTCAGTTTTTTAAATAGACAAGTGTGAGAGGGTTTAAACCTGCCTGCAGTTTTAAATTTTTGTCATTTGTGTAGGGAATGGAGTGGAATACTGTTACACTGGTGCTACTTTTTACAAAATTCAAGTGACTTTGCAGACATTATTTATTACTTAATAATTAAAAAAAAAAAAGATCTCCCTGTGAAGACCATACAACTTGCAATTACTTAGTGGCTGTGAATCAATAAAAGTTATTTGGCTTTGAATTTTACTTTGCGTATGGAGTTTACCTTAGCTATCAACCATTCAAAACAAATTAAGTACACTGTCCCTGTGAGAACATTGTACATATTTCCAACATTGTGCTATTGAATTTTATTCTTTGAGATGCATTGCCCTGTAGGTTTCTGATTGATAAACCCCTGTATGAAAAATAACTACCCATTCCATGCTACTTTTCTTAATTTTGGGCAAGTGTGTCATTTGTAGCTTTGTGGGCCTGAGCTTATTCAGTTTCTAAAATGTAAAGAGAAAGATTGGGAACATATTGATGAGAATGTTGCCATATCTTCAGAAAGCCACAGAGGAAAGCCATGAAGCCCGCAAAGTAATGAAACCAGTACTAATCATGCAAGTATTGTACATTTCAGTATTTCTGTTCTCTTGTCTCTCTGTACATCCCTTGTGGGATTCCTTAAGCAAGAAAGCCTGACTTTTCCTATAATACCAATGGTACCAAGTAAATGTTTTCAATGAAACTGATTGGTATTTTGAGATATTCACTTCTAAAAAATAATAGCCGGCACGCATTGAATGCAGGCTTTGTACCCAATAATGGCTCAGAAGTTTGCCTGCATTCTCGCTTGGAGCTACAAGCTTTGAAGAAAGTGCTCTAACCTCTTGTTCAGCTTTGAACGCTGAGTTTGGAGAGGTTAAGTGGCTTTCAGCCTATAGTGGTGGGACCAGAATTTGAACAGTGGTCTGACTCCAGAGCTCATACTATTAACCTCTTTGCTGCTTCTAATAAAATGGAATATTGCAAGTCTGTAGAATGTCACTGGATTTTTTTATCAGTGTCTGTCAAACACTGCCATTCTGGCTCCATCTATCTCATCTGCCTTGGATTGGAACCAAGCTCCCTTGGGGAGCAACAACTGTGTTTTTAGGTAGCATATTGGAAACCATAGAGAACAGCTTATATATGCTAATTTGTGGGGAAACATTTTAAAGTAATTTTCTGTGACCTCCATAATGTGCAGCCAGCCAATTTGATACATTTCACACTAATTTGGCTATATCATAACCTATGTTTATTTTATTTTCAATTTTATCTTAAATATTTTCCCCATGGCAAACCGGATTATGATAATCTTACAGTATTTCTACCTTGCTTCTTTGTGTTTTTCAATATTTCTGGTGCCTTCTTCCTTTTAACCTTGGCATTAAAAAAATCATGTTGTACATAAATAAGTTTACATGCTTTAATTTAATGATGTTTTCATATAGTATACTGAATTTTCTAGGCAGAAAGTGCTGAGAATAGCAGTGTTCGCTTATAGTTATGTTTATGCCATAGATTTTTTTAAAAAATATATTCGCAGTGAATAAAACTGATGTTCATGTCATTGTTCTATTGTTTATAGAGTTATTTGATTTTTTTTTACATGTTTGGATTTCTTATTTTAGTAAAGTTATTCTAGATCCTTGGGGAATTTCTACTTTTAGCTCTTTTGGCAACTATGAAATGTTTATTGACTACTAATGGTATGGTGGTAATTATAACCTGCAAAAAGAAAAAAAAAAAAGCAGATGTAAGCACCCTTGGGAGAAAGAGGACTTTTTTCCTTGACAGCCCATGAAATCTAGGGATGTTCCACTAGATTCAACAGAAAAAAGATTTTTATTCTTGACAAATTTAGTAGCCTTTGGAAATATTTCCACTATAACAACTGTCTCAGGGAAATGGCTGAGACAAAAGACAGTGATAACAGTACATATTTTTAGGTATTTGTGCCTAAAAATTGGACTCTGCCATTAACAAATATTTCACTGTCATTAAATGCTGAAAAAGCAGGTGTGCTGTTTTTAAAACATTATCAGCATTCTTGGTTTTGATTAAAGATGGGCAAGAATTTTATACACAGAACTTAATTCCTTAGAATTACATTTAAAAAAAATTTTTTTTTAAATCTACCAATGACTTGAAAGCACTTCTCTCCCTGTGATTTATTTAAATCCTAATAAATTATACATTTCTGCACTTTAGCCACTCATGTGAACATTATTTGGAGTTATCTCAGTAGAATGTTGCTATGCAATCTCCTGAGACCCCAAGTATGTCAAAGAAGTTTCATCTGTTCTTAGTTTTATGTTTTTGGTGACTATTCTTGTAAGTCAGATAAAGCTAAAGAGAAGACTTTAAAGTTTGAGTGGATTAAAATCTGTCAGAAGTGAGGACTTATGTAGGAACTCTTTTTTATGGCAAGCTTCTGTGCTGAGACCTTCATATTTTTGGGAATCTATCTGTGACTTGTAGGCACCTATCAGTTTCTCAGAAATGACCGTATCTCGGGGGAAAAAAAAAACAAACCCTAACTGGTACATTATGACATGTTCGGAAGACTTTGAACATTGTAAAAACAGCACATAGCCGATTTTTCCTCTCATGTGTTGCAGTCCGGGAGGATTATGTTTTCCTGCCTTTTGCTGTTGCAGTGATCATCAGTAGCAGCACTCTTAGCTTCCTAGACTTTGGATGGCAGAAGTGGTGTCAGTAGACGGTTTCACTTGTTTTTCTTTCTTTGTGGCCTGAGTGGGTTAGACTCCAAAGAGAATTTGCACACTAAAAATAGGAGAAAAGTACAAGTTTTGATTCTGTTCAACATTTTAATAGGGACTCCTTGAGGACGCTTGCCCAGAAACATGACCCATTAGTGTGGTGTGTGTGTGTGTGTGTGTGTGTGTGTGTGTGTGTGTGTGCGTGCACGCACGCATCTCTGTGTGCCATAAATAAGAAATTAAGAAAACATGTTTGGTCAGAGAGAGTGAAATATTCTGCACACAGAAGCCTTGTAATAACTGAGTAAGTGACTGGAAGAACCAGAGCGGATAACAATCTATCTCTGCTTTTTATTTGATTCATTTTCATTTAATCTCACCACAGTCCATTTTAATGGCACCAAGAAATTATGGTCAACATGGAAAAAGAACTGTGAAGACTTAACTACTTCCTGATTGTGTTTTCTATGAATTATTTTTTAAATTTAGTGTTCGTTTCCTTAAAGCATGGTACCCTTTTGTGTAGTACTTTTTAAAAAGATTTTGTTTTTAAGTAATCTTTACACCCAATATGGGCCTCAAATTTAGAAGCCTGAGATCAAGGGTCACACGCTCCCCCGAACTGAGCCAGCCAGGCACTCTGCGTACAGTGGTTTTTCTGTCAATATTACCTTTGCTAAGAGAGATGGCAAGCAGGTCAGGACCTGACGACCCACATGTCTCAGGCAGGCAGCTCATCTCCCATAGCTGGGGTGTTCCTCACCCTATAGTGGCCAAGAGAGCTCCAGCCTTTATAAGGATCATAGTAATCCTGGCTACCATTTCAATGTTTCTTATGTGACTTATTTGTTTTCAAACGTTCTCATTTAGTCCTTTCAACAAGGCTGGGAGGTATATTCTAGTTTTTCTTTCTTTTATTTTTTTGAAGATTTTATTTATTTATTTGACAGACCGAGATCACAAGTAGGCAGAGAGGCAGGCAGAGAGAGAGTGGGAAGCAGGCTCCCTGCGGAGCAGAGAGCCCGATGTGGGGCTCGATCCCAGAACCCTGAGACCATGACCTGAGCCGCAGGCAGAGGCTTTAACCCACTGAGCCACCCAGACGTCCCTGGTTTTTCCCTTTTTGTACAAGGGAAAACAGAGTTACAGACGGGATCCGTCACCCATATCTCAAAGCAAAGCCAAGACTGAAAGTCACGTTATATTTGATTTCACAGTAAGGCTTTTAACCATTGCTTGATGCTGTGTTCACATCCCAATTCCTGCTACCTGTGCCAGCTTGGATTAATTAGTCTTAACTGCTCAACTTGCATAAAATGGGCATTTTAATATTAGTTCCCATTTAATGTTCACAAGATTGCAATAAGCATTAAGTGAGATAAAACCTCTGAAAGGACTTTGTGAAATGTAAACCACTATTAGCACATCTTCTAAGCTTCATCAAATGGTCTGAATGGAGTCAGATTCAACTACCATTGAATTTCCTACTTGGGCTATTAAATCTTAGCGAATTACTTACATGTGTTTAGTGATGTTGGAGACAAGGGAATATTTCACACCTGAGTCTGCACTTTTATATTTCTATAATATGCCACATTAATCAACTGGATTCTAGGTAATGACATTTTCTCATAACTTAGCAGCTGGAAATACACATTACCCGTACCCCTGAGCTGAGTCAAATACTGTATGTTTTGACAGTTGTCCAAGTGACCTCCTGCAGAAGAAAGAAGGGGCTCGCTTTCCTGACCAGGATCCCCCTACCAGTCTCCCCTGAAGAAAATAAGTATTTTTTTGTGTGTGTGTGCTGACAGTGTATCACAGAGAAGCATAAGTATCACCCCAAAGTCTCAAGCCCTGTGACTTGGGAATTTAGAAGGCATACTTCAGAATCAGTCTCATGGGCTGTTGTGTTATTTGCTACACAGTTTGCTCCAGCCCGAAAAATCCTTTAGTGTGAATTTCTTAGTTACATAAAATGAGATTTTTTCCTTGCTGTCACATTTCTGTACAGTGTGTATACCTGTATGTAAAAAGGTGGTCAATGAGTTACGCTCTATGGGGTGCCCAAAGAAAACAGTTAAAATAGAAAAGTCAGTGAAACTATTTTACATAATGAGAATATTTGGGGGACACAAGAATTAACTATTGTATAGATACGTCCTTAGTACACAGTATGTGAAATTATTGCACAAATTTTTCACGGATTTTGTGTTTCTGGGTAAAAGGCAGATAAATATTTAAAAGCAAGCTATCGTTTTCCTCATCTCTCCATAAAATCATCTTTCAGATGATACACTCTGAAAAGAGTCATGTTATTATTAAACATTTCTTTTTTTTTTTAACTGGTTCTCTTGTTCCCGTTTAAGCAAATGTATTGATTTATTGAGCATTCTGGAAGATAAAAATGTTTTAGACACTCAACTTGAAAATACACTGACACATTTTGTCTGGAAAGGATAGAGTCTTCCCCTTGCTTGCTTCCCTCCTCATGTCCAGCCGACCACACCATTAACCAGGGGGGCTTACTCTTCTCTGACGGTGTGTTTCTATCTCTGTTTTACACTTCCTCAGGACATCATCTCTCTGTTCATAAAAGGGCAAGATTTTTTCTATTTCTATTTCTATTTCTATACTTTCCTATAGCAAAGTATTTCGTATTAAGGAGAAAGGAGGTTGTGGATCACCAGTGGTCATGTATGTAATTCGCTGGGAGTCCCTCTCCTTTGTTTTCTGCTTTATTCTTTCTTATTGTTGGAATGATTCACTCAATGTGACTACCCAGAAGCCAGAGGCGAAGTTGTGCTTCAAATTTAAAATCAAAACAGGAGAGCAGGTGTAAAATTTTCAATAATGGCTTTATCCGGACTCGATCTGGAACATTAGGCCAAGGGGCCTTTTCCACTTGGGTCATGAATATTACCTGTGGATTCCGTTCCTACAGTATGCTGTAACCCAAAAGAGTAAACCCTTGCAGGGAAAGAAATGAGCCTGTCTTATAATAAACAAGGTGCTTTTTTCAAAGGCAGCAAACCTAAGGATTATGTAATCATTCAAATCATTACAGTGTTACAGTACTTTACACCCTGGGGTCCCAGATGACATGAACGTTTTGAGTCACTCTCCGCATTGGTAGTAACACTGAAAATCAATTTGGGCAAATTCTGAAGAACTTACTGATTACGTGACATCGGGAACAAATGAGCGTCATCTGCCCATTTGTTTCAGGAGTCTGTTAAATTATACGATAAACACAGAGGAAACAACCTTGCCCTTTCCCCCCATACAACTTGATTTTTGTTTGACCTTACTAGCTAAGATTTTTCTAAGGACTTTCTCCTCCTCCTGAGCATTCAGAGGCTGGCAGCACTGGGAAGAAGAGAAATTCTGGAATAATGATTTCATTTTCTTCCTTTCTCCCACTAGTTGGTTTAATTGTTATTACAGTGCACTCTGCAGGTATTTTAGTAGTGGGTACTCTTCTGGGTGTTGCTTTTTAAAGGTACTAGTATCTATCCTAAAGTAAAAATAGCTGAGCTGAAGTTTGTGCCGACCAGCTAAATGGAAGAGTGGTCTGGAAATCGTACTTTTCCAAGCCTTCACAGGCAAATTAAAAAGTTTTTTGTTGCAATGTGGCACAAAACATGTAAGAATTATCTGAATTCATCTCTTTACTCCCCCCCAACACCTTTTTTCATTTTATGGTTTATAAGTGTCTGTGACTCTGCTTCAGATTAATTGTATTCAGTTATGGGAGCGTTTATGTATTTTTACAGATCACAGAGCGAGTAAGCATGTCCTTTGGCTACAGAAACGTGTGTGGAGGGAATCGAAATGTGACCAGTGTGGATCGAAAGACCTAAGTACACTGTTGCCATACACCTGAGGGGCTCTCTGAATTCAGCTGGTCTGTGCGGGAAGGAGCATCGGCCACCTGGCCTGACAGGTCGTGTTGTTTAATCAAACACAGAAGTGACACAGAAAGCTTTGGCTGCCTGTTGGGTTTGATTTTGTTAAAACAGCCAATGGCGTGTGCACTTTGCCCAGCCCCTGTCCATTTCCCCCACACTTGGACAAATGAGCTCATGCGCTCCTTCCAGAGAGCTTGGTTTTAGGTAATAGGCTCTCCTCTCTTTGTGGTATTTCTATTTTAATTTCACCGCCTAATGATTGGTGCAGGGATCATTGATGCCAAGGAAGTATGCCCAGGGGATGGTGGGAAGCAGGAGGGTGGGATGGATACTAAAGGAATCTATTGTTTTTGTCGTGTTTCATGACTCCTTTCGAGTCTCTTGTGGGTCCTTGACTGCAGCCATCCCAGCTGACCGGGCACTGAGCGGAGAACATTCACAGGCATTAAAAGAGGTTGCCGGTGGAAAGAGGGTGGACCCGCACCAGGGACAGGCTCTGGTTGGAGAGGTAAGCCAGGCACTCTGGCCCCAGGAGAATATGCTGTTAGTCTGGTGTAGACCTCCTCGGTGGGTAATGCACGCTCAGGAGTAAACTATACTAGCTACTGAAAATAGTCCTCCCCTCCGCCCTCCATTTTTTTCTGATTAAGTAAAGCATTATTTTGACCGCATGGACTAACGGCCCATCAGTGGCCCTCGCTCACGGCAGACTCCTGCACAGATGAGACAGGATGCTGGTTTCTGCACTAGCAACATAACTCCCTCTTCCCGCTGTGCAAGAAAAGCATTAGAGCAGGGGAGTGAGGGAGAGTGTCCGTGTTATGGAGATAAGCTCACATCCACCCTAATTCATGACAGCAGGTCTTTCGTAAATATTGATACTCTTTAATCACAGCAAACGATGAGAGACAAACGCACCGTGACACGCGATGTGGAGAACCCCTGCCTTTGAGCAGTAGCTCCCAAATCTGACCGTACACTAGAACTTTCCTAGCAAGCTTTTAAAAATGCCGGTTACTAGGCCCCAGCAAGACGATTCTAATTCAGGAGTGCTAGAGAGGGGCTTGTGTAGACACACACCCACACATGTGCACACATCACACATGCACACACACCACACACACCACATGCTCCCTTGTACCTGCACACTCAGTATAAACAAATACATATGTAAATATGCATAGATATTTTTTAAAGTTCCCCAGGCGATTCTGCATGCAGCATGAGAAATGCTTCCTAGGATCCCTCCACATGTCGATGACACATGATTCAACAGGCAGGACAGAGATGACCTTCCCAAGAAGGGTCGTTCCCTGTGACCCTTTGGGTACAAGGTCCGAGGGCTACAAGTGCCTTTGAAAAGAACTAATCCTCGGTCTCCAGCGTAGATGGGAAGAGGAGCCCTGGAAAAGGCACAGGGTTAGCACGCCAGTCTTCTGTGGCTGCCATTTTGGTCCCCAAGTTGATATCAAGCATCTTGTTCCTCCTCATAGGATCACGAAGGGAATTCTGTTCTCAAAGGATCATGCAAAATCATCATGACGGACAGTGTGAGTTAGAAGGCAAGGTGGAACCTATCGCTGTCATCCCATCATGAAAGCTGTGGCTGTACAGAATGTGAATTCTGGGTGAAATACCCACTACTACCATACTCATAAATTGACTGCAGTAAAGCTGTCCTGAAAATAAAAACTATATGGAATAACAATATATAATAATAATACCTCACAAAAACTGAGCATGTATTTTGGGCTCTTAAGAGCTCATTTTACAACCTAGTGGTGGGTCCTCTTGCCATCCCATGTTGTGAGTCAGGAAGCCGTGGTACTCAGAGGTCACTTCCGCCAATACAAAGCTAGTGAGTGGAAGAGCCAGATTTTCAAGGTGGATGGGCCAGCTCTCAGCAATGGCCCCACTTAGGCACGCCTGGATGGCTCACTCAGTTGAGCGTCTGTCTTCAGCTCAGGTCATGATCTCAGGGTCCTGGGATCGAGCCCCGTGTTGGGTTCCCTGCTCAGCGGGGAGTCTGCTGTTCCCACTGCCGCCCCTGCTTCTTGTGCTTTCTCTCTCTCTCTCTCTCTCTAATAAATAAATAAAACCTTAAAAAGGAAAAAACGTGGTCCCACACAAACTGCCACTCCGTATCTGACAAGACTTTTGCAACTCAGAAAAGGGACCGACACATTTTATTCTGTCCGAATCAGTGTGAAAGCAAAAACGAAGGTTTGAATCATCCAGATTTGTACACGATGGTGTTGACATTTCCAGCCTTGCCCCTCATTCAGCTGCCATGGAAGAAGCTGCCTTTGGAACGGTTCCAGAAAGGGGGCAGCTTTCAAAGCTGCTTCAGAATAGCGGTCTCGTTCTTTTTGTCCTCCACCCCTACATCCAACTCCTATCTTTACTGCTTGATAGAATACTTAAACACTGGGAAACGGGAACAGAACCTGCTCCGATGATTTTCCAGCGCCTTGCAGTTTAAGCAAATACTGTCTTGGGCAGGGCCAGTGTTTCCACAACTATTGCTTCCTGCCATCCCTGTACACGGGCGAATTTCTCCTATTTGCACCTTTTTATACTCATTCCATCCTTCAAGGTTGTCTTTATGAAGATACATCTGTTTAGCTTTGGTGATTAGCAGAAACATTAGCAGACCTACTGTTTCAGAGCATACATAATTAATGGATGTTCCTCATTAATTTCTTCTGAAACTGACTCTTGTTAGACTACCGTTAGGTATTTCTTGAATTAAGAGCAGATACAAGGAGCGGGGACTCTCTGCCTATTTTGAAAATAGTCCATGTACTTTGGAGGGGAATTTTGACATCTGAGTCCCTCCATGGCAGTGAAAGGAAATTCCTCTTTTAATGAGATGCAACACATGTCTTTCGTTTGCTGAAAGCCTGCCCTGCCATCACTGGGTGCCTGTTCTGAGATCTGATTCTCTAATTTTCACATAAACCTGCCTTTCCCAGCCCCCCACCCCAGGGCAGTGTGAGTAGTAATTATGGTCCTGACGTATTTACAAACCATGACAGTCTTTTCATCAAACAAATCTGGAACAGAAGGATCCCTTCTGCACTCTGCACTTGCCTGCCTCCTCCTTTTGCTTTGTGCAAAGAGTGCATTTCACTTCTTGCTGGGCGTTCCTCTAAGTTCATACACATACAGTGAAAGCCTCGCCCCAGATTAGCTTCAGTCCTTCACCTTGCTATTTATTAATGCACATCCCCTTTGAATAATCTGTTTAAATTAAGGGCAGAAAATAAATATATAGGTTCTAAGGCAAACAGTCTGTGTTTCTCAGAGCACTAGCCTAATTAATAGATTTCTTTCCATGAAAAAATCCAATGCACATCAGCGTTGTCTGCTTCTGACCCCCAGAGTAGGCAAAGTTTATCTCTCAAATATCAACAAAATACTGTCCGAGACTTCCCAAGGATCTCCAGCGACTTTCCAGCCTCTCTCTAAGCTGGCCTATCCTTCAATCAGCCAAAGGGAAACTGTGGTTGATTTTTAAAACAAAACAACAGAACTAGTAAATTTGTCATAGGGAGGCAAGTAGTAATAATGCAGTAATGTATGCAGTACATTAGTATGTAATAATAACGTAGTTACGAAGTATCGTGTCTTCTATACACTCTGTTGAAATTCTAAGTCATGGCAACCAGTGCAGCAAAGAGAAGCCATATTTCTTAAATGTTTTCTTAGTCTTGTGGGCTCCTGAAGGTTTATCCCAAGGTAATAACACCGGGTATTCTTGAAATGGCGGTGTCAACCTCAAAGATCAGCATTAATGGGGCACCTGGGTGGCTCGGTGGGTTAAAGCCTCTGCCTTCAGCTCAGGTCATGATCTCAGGATCCTGGGATCAGGCCCCGCATCGGGCTCTCTGCTCAGCAGGGAGCCTGCTTCCCCCTCTCTCTGCCTGCCTCTTTGCCTACTTGTGATCTCTGTCTGTCAAATAAATAAAATCTTTTAAAAAAAAGATCAGCATTAATGATTGATTAAATATATTATAGTTTGGCAATGCAGCCGATTAGACCTCATCCATTAGAAGCAATACTGTCTTAATAAAAATAGATAACTTTTTGAACATGATAGGCACAGTGCTAAGCACTAAATAGTAGCTTTAAAGGATGTGTTAAAAAATGTCTCATCTACGATTACAATACTCCTTAAGGTGCATATGGTGATTTCCATTTTACAGATGAGAAAGCACAGAGAGGTTAAGTAACTTGCCCATGGTCACACAGTGAAGAGATGGCAGAACTGGGCTATGAATCCAGGTAAAATGAAGTTGAAAAATTGTCCAAATGGATTATTAAAGGAAACAAGGACATTATGAACCTGATTATCCAGTATGCTTCCATTTTAATTTTTAAGAAGATAATTTTTATTTTCTTCTTTTATTAGTAATCATGTATCATTTTTGTATTTTTTAATTGGAAATTACTTTTATATTTAGAATAAAATGTGTTTTTCTTGAGGTAAAACACAGTGGCTATTTATAGGCATATGCTACAGTGTCCATTTGGTGTTTATTTAATAACCTTAAGATGACATTCCTTTTCTTGAACTTGCTGTCTAAATTCAGAAAAGAGCAGGCAACTTGTGAAAAAAAAAAAGCAAAAAAACAAAAAACAACAACTCTGGAAAAAAGCATAAGGCTCTAGGTTGCTATTAAACCTGTTTCCACTATAATTTAGAATTGGTGCATAAAGCAAAAACCAGGGAATGGGTCTTCCGCGTCTAACCAACTGCAATGTCCCCCACAGGCTGCAGCAGAGAGCCTGCGTGACGAGAGCGAGGTGAAGGTATACAATAGGAAAAGCACATACCATTGCACCAACAACTCAAACTCAATATTGGTTTCCTTAATAAATGACGCCATAAAGTTGTATTGAAGTGAACATACATTATTAGTATCGCTTACCATGTTTATGATCCACTCCACATCAAAGTGACATAAAAAGCGGAGTTAGTAGCAATTAATATCCAATTGCTCATCAAACTTTAATTTGTATTTGCTTTCCCCTGATTGATACATCTTTTATAACTGAAAGGCTCCATCTCTTTATAACATGTGCTATCATTCAAGGCCACTTGTTTTAATCACTCCGCAAACCAGCATGAAATTGTCTAATAATTCACCCAGGTTTTGTCACAAGTGCCTGAAGTTACGACATCCTTTTCCAAGGAGCAGCGGTCCCCCTCAGTACATTTGGAATTATTAAAACAGCGGAGTAGCTTCCTGGCTAGGATTGATGAATACATTGCTGGTTCTTTCGGAGGCATGGAGTTGATTTCTCTCTTTTTTTTTTTCTTCACCTGCTGGTTTGGGTTTTGGTAGCACAGCCCCAGAAGAGAACTCCCCCGGCTGTGGTGCTCTTGGAATAGGTTTTGGGGGAAGGTTGCAACTGAGAGGTGCCACCTGTCAGCTCGGTCCTGTAACACTCATCTTAAATAGTTATTCATCCACAGCCAGTGCAAATTTGGATTGGAAATCTGGTAAAAACAAGCAGACAAACAAATCCTGTTATCTTTCAAGTTACCTTCTTCTTCTTCTTCTTCTTCTTTTTTTTTTTTTTTTAAGATTTTATGTATTTATTTGTCAGAGAGAAAGAGAGAGCACAAGCAGGGGGAGCAGCAAAGGGAGAGAGAGAAGCAGTCTCCCTGCTGAGAGAGGAGCCCGATGCAGGGATCGATCCCAGGACTCCAGCCCAGGGACCCTGGGATCATGACTTGAACTGAAGGCAGACGCTTAACCCACTGAGCCACCCAGGTGCCCCTCAAGTTATCTTCTATTAGAGGGAGTACAGACCCATACAAGAGGTTTTATTTTGTCTGGCTGTCGCAACTCAGAGAGTTCTCCAGGGTATCAGAGGGAATTCTGAGCACACAGCGGGGTGACCTACAAGATCCTGACCCTTCCCCTCCTTCAGAGCCCAAGTGAGATTTCTCAGTGGCCCAGCCACTGCCATGTTTTAAAGGCTCCTGATGCATTTAAAAAAATGAGAGTATGAAGTTGGCATACTTAAAATCCCTGCATTAACAAATGTAAATGCTTTTTATATTTAAGGAAGAGGAAGAAGAAAGGGAAGCAAGGAGAAAAAAACAGAAAAGAAAAACGACAATGACTTTATAATCTTGTTAGGAGAAAAATCTCACAGGTCAGAAGGCCCTTCCCAAAAGAGTCTCTTGGCCAACCCCTGCGGTAGGCACTCACCATACCACACCCTCTCCAATGTCCATAACCCAGCCACTCTATCCCTCTCCCCACCACTCACCCAGCAACCCTCAGTTTGTTTCCTGAGATTAAGAGTCTCTTATGTTTGTCTCTCTCCCCAGTCCCATCTTGTTTCATTTTTTCCCTCCCTACCTCCCACAATCCCCCATCCTGCCTCACAAATTCTTCATATCAGAGAGATCATATGATAATTGTCTTTCTCTGATTGACTTATTTCACTCAGCATAATATCTTCTAGTTCCATCCATGTTGTTGCAAATGGCAAGATTTGGGGGGGGGTTGATGGCTGCATAGTATTCCATTGTATACTATACCTTTAAATAAATAAATAAATAAATAAATACTTTATATATACCGTTAAAGCCTTTATATCCTTGTTGATCTTTTGCTTGGCTTATCTGTCCATTTCAGTGAGGGGGGGTGTTAAAATCCCCTACTATTATTGTATTATTGTTGATGTGTTTCTTTGATTTTCTTATTAATTGGTTTATATGATTGGCTGCTCCCATGTTAGGGGCATAGATATTTAAAATTGTTAGATCTTCTTGTTGGACAGACCCTTTAAGTATGATATAGTGTCCTTCCTCATCTCTTATTACAGTCTTTGGCTTAAAATCTAATTTGTCTGATATAAGGATTGCCACCCCAGCTTTCTTTTGATGTCCATTAGCATGGTAAATAATTTTCCACCCCCTCACTTTAAATCTGGAGGTGTCTTTGGATCTAAAATGAGTTACTTGCAGACAGCATATCAATGGGTCTTGTTTTTTTTAACCCATTCTGATAACTTGTGTCTTTTGATTGGGGCATTCAGCCCATTTTCATTCAGGATAACTATTGAAAGATACGAATTTAGTGCCATTGTATTGCCTGTAAGGTGACTGTTACTGTATTTTGTCTCTGTTCCTTTCTTGTCTGTTACTTTTAGTCTTTCTCTTTGCTTAGAGGACCCCTTTCAATATTTCCTGTAGGGCTGGTTTGGTGTTTGCAAATTCTTTTAGTTTTGTTTGTCCTGGAAGCTTTTTATCTCTCCTCCTATTTTCAATGACAGCCTAGCTGGATACAGTCTTCTTGGCTGCATGTTTTTCTCTTTCCGTGGTCTGAATATATCATGCCAGTCCTTTCTGGCCTGCCAGGTCTCTGTGGATAGGTCTGCTGCCAATCCAATATTTCTACCATTCTCTGTTACAAATCTCTTGTCCCGAGCTGCTTTCAGGATTTTCTCTTTGTCACTAATACTTGTAAGTTTTAATATTAGATGACGGGGTTCGGACCTATTTTTACTGATTTTTAGGGGGGGTTCTCAGTGCCTCCTGGATTTTGATGCTTGTTTCCTTTCCCAAATTAGGGAAATTCTCTATTATAATTCTCCAATATACCTTCGACCCCTCTCTTTCTCTTTCTTCTTCTTCTCCTGGGATCCCAGTTACTCTAATATTGTTTTATCTTGTGGTATCACTTATCTCATGAATTCTCCCCTCGTGGTCCAGAAGTTGTTTATCTCTCTTTTTCTGAGCTTCTTTATTCTCCATCATTTGGTCTTCTATATCACTAATTCTCTCTTCTGGCTCATTTGTCTTACAGTATGAGCCTTCATTTTTTTTTAAGATTTTATTTATTTATTCGACAGAGATCACAAGTAGGCAGAGAGGCAGGCAGAGAGAGGGGGTGGGGGAAGCAGGTCCCCGCTGAGCAGAGAGCCCGATGCGGGGCTCGATCCCAGGACCCTGGGATCATGACCTAAGCTGAAAGCAGAGGCTTTAACCCACTGAGCCACCCAGGTGCCCTGAGAGCCGCCATTTTTTATTGCACCTCATTAATAGCTTTTTTTATTTCAACTTGATTAGATTTTGGTTCTTTTATTTTTCTGGAGAGGGATTTTATTTCTCCAGAAAGGGATTCTCTAGTATCTTCCATGCTTTTTTTGATAATCATCATTCTGAACTCTAATTCTCATATGTTACTAATGTCCATATTGATTGGGTCCCTAGCTGTTGGTACTGCCTCTTGTTCTTGTTCTTTTTTTTTTTTTTTTTTTTTGAGGTGAGTTTTTTGGCCTTGTCATTTTATCCAGATAAGAATAGAAAAATGTGGGGCGCCTGGGTGGCTCAGAGGGTTAAAACCTCTGCCTTCGGCTCGGGTCATGATCCCAGGGTCCTGGGATCGAGCCCTGCATCGGGCTCTCTCCTTGGTGGGGAGCCTGCTTCCTCCTCTCTCTCTCTCTGTCTGCCTCTCTGCCTACTTGTGATCTCTCTCTGTCGAATGAATAGATAAAATCTTAAAAAAAAAAAAAAAAGAATAGAAAAATGAGAGAACAAAGTACTAAAAGGGTAGCAATGACCCCAACCAAATCAGAAGAGACCTGAAACTGGAGGAAGAAGAAAGGGGGGAAAATATTCATATATATGTATATATATATACATATATATGAATATATATGATTAAACTGGTGAATAGAAAAGGACCACACACTTGATTTTGGACATATTTTGGTCTGTTAGAAGAAACTACCTCCCAAAATTATAAAGAAAGAAAAACCTATACACACACACAATAAGGGTAAACATGATGGAGGGATGGATTATGACCATAAAGATGAAAATTTTAAAAGATTCTATAAAAAGAATTGGTAAGATAAGAAGTTGGTTAAAAAGAAAAAAAAAAGGAAAGAATGTGATCAGGCTGGAGACTAGAACAAAGTCATGAGCTAGATTTAGGGTATATTTTGATCTATTAGAAGAAACTGTATCCCAGAATTTTTAAAGAAAGAAAAACCTATATGTATACAAAAAATAAGGTTAAATACAATGAAGGGATAGAATGACTATAACAATGAAAATTAAAAAGATTTTTAAAAAGGTATTGATAAGATAAAATAGTTAAAAGACGTTGAAATAGGAAAGAGGAAAAATTTTAAAAATAGAAAAAGAAAAAATAAAATTAAAAAAATTTAACTTTGAAAGACTAAGGAATCATGGGGGGAAAGCCATGAATCTACGTGCTGTATTCTCCTAGCACTGGAGTTTTGCAGTTCTCTTTGAACGGTAAACTTGGTCTTGGCTGGATGTTCTTGCTGATCTTCTGGGGGAGGGGCCTGTTGCAGTGATTCTCAAATGTCTTTGCCCGAGGCGGAAATGCACTGCTCTTGCCAGGGGCTGGGCTAAGTAATCTGCTCCGGTTCACTGTGGGAGCTTTTGTTCCCTGAACGCTTTCCATAGAGTTCCGGAGGATGGGAATGAAAATGGCGGCCTCCCAGTCTCTGGCCGGGAGGAGCTGAGAGCTTGGGCCCCACTCCTCAGTGCACCTTCAGAGAAAAGCAGTCAATCATGCTTGTCTACCTGGTCTCCAGCCGCTCTCTGAGCTCACCCAGCCTGTAACCAAACATTTTTATCTCTGGCGCAGGGCCCCGTTTGGAGTCTCCAAACCCAGGAAATTCCTGTTGTACGCTCCTGGACCTCCCAGAGGAGGAAGGAGTGGGTCTTTCCAGATCTGCCACTTGTGGGGTCCCTGTCCGAACAGCGGTGGCCCAACTGTGTTGTGGATCATGGCTTAAGGTAACCCCGAGCTGAGACCCCCACTTCGATCTGTCTCTGTAGCTGGCTTCCCCGCTCTGACACCTGCGAGCTCTGCTACACTCACACACCCCTGATCCTTCTGTGACCCCGCAGGACCTGAGAACACCCTGTCCCTGTGAGGGCTCCATCCCCACTTAGCCTCTGGAGCGACGTCCCTCAGCGGAGCAGACTTCTAAAAGTTCCGATTTTGTGCTGCGCTGCTCCACTGCTTGTCAGGAGCCAACCCCCCTCAACCCCCACCACCAGGGGTCTATCTTCCCATGTGTCGCCTCGGATTCACTTCTCACCATGTCCTACCTTCCAGAAAGTGGTCGATTCTCTGTTCATAGAATTGCTGCTCTTCTTCTCTTCGATCTCCTGTTGAGTTTGTAGGTGTTTGGAATGGTTTGATAACTATCTAGCTGAATTCCTGGGACCTGATGATATTTAGGTCTCCTACTTCTCTGCCATCTTGCTGGGTGAGGACCAAGTGTTCTGAGGAGGGGCCAGGCCAACCGACAGAGTCCAGACCAAGCCAAAGGCACCCCTCCCTCCCCCAACTGTGGAAAAACATGAGGTGGTGAGTCATGAGAACGTGGATCTTTCAGTCAGAGAGGTCTGCTTGCGAATGCTGGCTCTGCACCTTCCTCGCCATCTGACACTGGCCAAGTCACCAAACTGCTGAGCCTCATCTCTCTCAGCTATAAATGCAGTCTAATAATGACACCCCTCCCTGTAGTATTGTTATGAGGACTAAGTGAGATCACCCTCTCAAGCACTTGGCACGGTGCCTGGCACAGAATCAGGGTTCAGTAAACACAACCAGTCTTATTACAAAAGTATGAGATGTGGAGCTCAAGCCCCAGGAACGTGAATGAGTGGGGAGCGGCCCTCTGCAAACCACCAGGACAGCCAAGCATGGCTATAAGAAGCATTGTACGCCCCCAGAGAACCTGCAAGACAGCACTCACTTTATTCTTTAAAACATAAACTATCTCTGACTTCTGGTAAAGTTTAGAAACGAACATACAATGTTCAACATTTGAACAACATCAAAGGTACCCACCGCTCAGCTTAAGAAATAAAACATTAGGAACAACAAAATGCTCTCCAGCTATGAAAATGAATGAGCTAGAGCAAGGCGGATACATCTCAGGAACGCCGTTCTGATCAACAAGAGTGAGTGACAATAAGATGTATACGGTCTGATGCCGTTTATTCAAGTTTATCCACTTGTGCAGCGACTCTGGGTGTGAATTGTCTAGTGGTGCAGAGGTGGGTAGTAAAAGTGTCGAGACAGAGAGGGGGATGATAGGTCTTGGGAAAGCTTTGAAGGACGGGAGCTCTTTAATTCTCAGGTGTCCTGGCTTTGTTCTCAGCAGGGCCTAGGCCAGGAGCTCCCCTCCCTGCTGTTTTACACAGATGTTAGCCCCTGTGGAGACGGAACTCTAGGCAAACAGTGTTAAATACACTGAAAGCAAAATTCTTCCTTTGAATGTACTCAGCTCCCATTAATGTCCAGGGGCGCTCTCTCTGCAGGCCTCCTGCACATCATGGCATGACATATTCAACCCGAATTCTGAAGGTTGGATGTAACATAAAAGCAGCCAACCAACAGCATAAATGTATATGAAATGAAATCAATAAAAAGTGCATTTTTTTCCTCTATTGAAGAGAGTCCTGGGAGGGTACATCACAGGAGCTAGGACAATGCTAAGGAGATGCTCACAGGAAGGATGAAGCGAGGAGAAGGTGGGGGCAGTGGGGAGAGGAGGATGGAGGACGGGAGGTTATGTTAATTTCACTGTGTGAACCAGGGTTTACTGAGAAATGTCTTTTCCCTCATCACTTAAAAAAATCAATGATCAATGCTTATGTGATGAAATAATAATTTGTGTTTTGTTCATCTGACTTTATCCTAAGAGGTCATCGTGATAAAGAATTTTTTTTCTGGGATTGGGTTGATATCACAAAAGGTCAATATCAGATTGTAAATTTATTGTGGACGAAAAACTGATATCAGGCTTAGCGAGAGAAAGGCTTTTCTTCATCCATCCTTTCCTGCTATAACAGCAGTGGTATTTTTACATCTCATAAAAGTAAAATGCCAAGAATTGCAATGAGTTCTTCGCATTGGCTATTTCATGTATCTTTCATTAAAAACATACGAGGTGGCTCAGAGACTGTGAGTAGATGGGGAGGGACCCCGGAGAGCCAAGGATGAACCCAGGGAGTCCAACTCCAAAACCTACACTCTATCACCACACAGTATACCTCCCCCCACTGAAACAAACACTTCAAAGAAATGGTTTATGTTTACTAACAAAATAATCCTCATGCTGTACTGAAACTTTACCACAGTGCTCTAGTGCTTGTTGGGCTTTGGAAATTATCTAACACGAGCCTCTCACTTAGAAAACTTGTATTTGAAGTGATAATGTGCTCTGGTAGCTAAAATGTTGGTCTGGGAATGAGGGACCTGTTTTCGATTCCCACTCTTGTTCTAAAGTTATCCTGCTGCAGCAGACAAGCCTTTCCCAGCTCTTGTCCCTGACTTTCAAAACTGTCCTCTCTTCCCTCAGGTCTGGGCTTCTGCATCTTTTCTTATATGACATGAACTTGACCTTCTGTGACCTCAGGTAACTGAACCCTAGATGGACATGTGACCTAGGGGAGAGCAGTCCTTGGTGGGTGGACAAAGAAAGAGAAGGTTGCAGAATAATGCTCTCTCCTTCCTAGATCTGAGTGATGTCCAGAAATGCCTGGAGTCATCAGCTTCAGAATTACATCTAAAGACCACCCCCTTTATTCCCAGCCTAGAGCCATTCATGTGTTATGTTGTCCCATCTTTGCTTCTTTTATCCTGCTCTCCCTTCTCCGAACTCTTGACCTGGCGGTCACTGAAACTTTTGCTGCTACATCGTCATGACTTCATTATGTTTTCCAGAATTTTAGTTTATTTTGCATTAGTTATAATTCAGAATGTTTTTCTCTTCTTATAGCGGATGATGGTGTTGGGGACTCATTTAATCTTAAAAGAGTGTTTTCAGAGCACTTTATAACTAAATAAATATATTTATATACATTTGTAGTATTCATTATACAATATATTTACATATTGTATGTATACTCTGTGTATGCACTCGTGTGTGTGTGTGTGTGTGTGTGTGTGTGTGTGTGTGTGTATTTGTATTCATTTCATTTTCATTTCCAGGGAATAATAGATATTTTGTATCTTGTCACCTGATTCCAGGCATACAGGTGTAATCGTCCAGTATCATCTTGTGACTTTGCAGAGACTCGGAGGCTGGATCTTTGTATCTTTTCGAGTTCTTTGGTTATGAGTCATAGAAAATAAATCTAGCTAATTAAAAAAAGGAATTTACTGAAGATATAGAATAGCATACAGAATTGAGGAAAAGGCTGAAAATCTTGGAAAATGACACGAGCCAGGCAGTTCTGATGCAGCAGGAATAATGGGACCATACTATAATGTGTCACGACTGTTGTGAATGAGCTCCTTCAGCCCTTTTCAGTCCACCCAGGATTCAGTGTCCATGTTGAGAACACTTGCCTGGTCAGCCCTGGTCACATGCCAAACCATTAGCCAGAGGAGGATAGGACTCATGATTGACAGACCCACCAAGATTGTATCCATTCAAGAAGGGCTAATTGGGGCGCCTGGGTGGCTCAGTGGGTTAAAGCCTCTGCCTTTGGCTCAGGTCATGAACCCAGGGTTCTGGGATCGAGCCCCACATCGGGCTCTCTGCTCCGCGGGGAGCCTGCTTCCTCCTCTCTCTCTCTGCCGGCCTCTCTGCCTACTTGTGATCTCTGTCTGTCAAATAAATAAATAAAATCTTAAAAAAAAAAAAAAAGGGCTAGTTCCCCAAAGCAAAACTGGAGTGTCTGATAGTGGAAGGGGGAAGGGATGATGGTCAGATTAACATTATATTGTCTCAACATTTTATCTGATCCCTCCCCAAGAGTAGTATGAGCAAGGGGTCTATAAGAGGAGCTGCCATATATAGGCTTGTTATCATCATAGTCATGGATGAACCCCACTTAACTCTCTGTTACTTGGGGCAATAGGTGTGTACTTGGGCTACACGGACAGTCGTGATGTGCCAGTAGAGCACATACTTTGGGGCTGCATCTGCTAGATGTTGGGTTGGTGTAATTTAGAGAGATAAACCATCCTGTGGAACTAAAACCTACACTGTTGGCAGAGAAGGAGAATTTGATCTGGAACGTTTAGGAACAGAATTTTTCTAAGTGGAGATTAAAAAGTCAATAATTATTTCTGATCAGGTCCCCAAATATGTTTACTTCAACTCCGAAAATGCCCCCTCCCCTTGACTTCCTTACCTCTTTTCAATGAAAACAAATATTTCATATTACTCAGTTTTGGATCATGTCCTTATGTATAATATGAAAGCTTCCCGGTTTATTTTCTATTTAGGTTTACAGAGATCGTTGTCCTCTAAAATATTCATCAGTTACTTTAAAGTAATTTTTAGTGCTCAAGTAATTTATGTTCATTGTAAAAAAATACAAAAATAGAGATTGGCCAAAGGAAGAAAAATGAAAACCCGCAGACAACCACTTGCTGCTTTTCCGTGTATATATCTCTAGTGAATACATGTACATACATTTTGTAAAGGATTTATGCTCGCAATTTTCAAAAAATAGAATCATGTTGATTATATTGCTTTCATTATCTTTTTCTTCCAAAAAAAAGTTGCTATCTTTCCATAACTATAAAAAATATTTCCTCTACATTGTTTTCAGACCTCCAATGAGCTGCATATTTTAGCATCCTGTTAGCTTACTGGTTCATCGCAGAGAAAAAGACAACCTGCCACATTTCTTTTTTTTTTTTTTTTTCCTTTTTAAAAGTTTTTTTTTTTTTGTTTGACAGAGAGATATCAAAAGTAAGAGAGAGGGGGGGGGGGGGGGGAGGGAAGTAGGCTTCAGCTTGACAGGGGACTGGATCCCAGGACCTGAGCTGAGATCGTGACCTGAGCTGAAGGCAGACGGCTTAACCCACTGAACCATCCAGGCGCCCTGCCACATTTCCAGTATCTCATTGGGGCCTTGATTTTGGTTTGCCCTCTTTCCATGACCATGGAATCTAGATTTTTCTGAGGTGCTCCATCTCCCTCTGCACCCCCCCCCAAACAACTGGTGTGTGTATGTGTACACGCGCGCGCCCACGCACACACACACACACACACACACTCTCTCTCTCTCTCTCTCTCTCTCTTAATTGCCCCGGAGCAACATTTCTTTAAGGAGGCGCTAGCACTGCTATTTCACCACTAGGAAGAAGGAGACAGACGGCTTTGAGGCCACGGGAGAAGTCAGTGGCAGAGCCCAAAAGAGAAATTCTAATGGCCCAGTCCTCTGGTCACACCGCAGAGCCGCACTGCTTCCCCTTCCGCAGCCTCCGGGCGGGGCTGGGAAAGGCGAGCGCGGCGGGTCCGGGAGGGCTGAACGGTGATTCGCCATTCACCTGCCAGGGCGCTCGGTGGGAGACGCGCACACTCCCCAGCTCTCAATTGCGGGTGAAAGCTTGTTATCACGTGCAGGACCCATTGATCTGTTTCAACAGTGACTCCTGAATTATATGGACCCTAAATGTTTGCTGCCAGAGGGATCTATATTGTGGACGAGATGATGGTACTTACTGGAAACTGTTGCCTGATATATGAGTGTGGCCGTTTAGTCTCAATGAAAGTATGCCCCGCGCTCTTGGAGATCTCGCTCCTTGCTACGCCTTCCCAGCGCTCCGGTATGGTGTATGGGGCTAGAAAATAGTGAAAGAAAATGACTTGTAAATGTCTTAGCATTTAAAGTAAAGTGGTATTTGTGGTGTGAGTGGAGAGTGGCACAAGCTGCCCAGAGGATGAATTTTTTAATTCATTTAAAAAAGAAAAGAAAAAGCTTAACAAATGTGCCTACGCATTTACCCGGCATTTACTGTGCTTTGACAATTCATCCCAAGTGAATGATGGTGGAAGAGACAACACTAAATTACAAGGGTCTTCTCCCTAGCACCGTTCACAGTGGTGAAAAAATTGAAGCCATTTCAAAACTAAACCGTAGGAGATTGGTTAAATGAATTATGATTTGGTTGTATAATGGTTCTGTGCTGTCATTAAAAATAAGTTGTATTAAGGCTTATGATGACAAGGAAAGTTGTTTATGATATAATGGTAGGTTAAAAAAAAAAAAACAGGCTCTGAAACGATTTGAGTCGAATGCCCATTTTGGAAATATAATATGGGCATGCACAGCCTCACCCTTATCCAAATGCATACAGAGCATTTGTGCATTTGTGAGTCCTGACTGCCTCTCTTACTCCGTGTCCAGCTCTTCTCACCCTTGACTCTTTCCCTAACTCCCCCTACAACACCCAGACCCATGGCCTGAGACGTTCCCTCTCCCTGAAACATCTCCCTTCGCCATCTTCCTTCGCCACTCATCCTTCAGATCTCAGCTCAAACATCGCTTCCCACAAATAGGGGTCAGAACTGTGTTATACATTCTCAGGGGTACCTGAGACGAGAAAGACATTTTCTGCACAGCACTGTGGAAGTTACCAATGTTGTCGACCAAATAGAGAGTATTTAAAGTCTGGAAACAAGAAAATATAATTTTTTTCACAAATTATAATATCAACAAACTATTCAAAATATATTCTCCTATGTTTTTAGACTTTGTGGACACCCTGTACTTCCGGTTCCCCTCTGTCTAGGCACATGATTGGCCATGCTTCCTTTGCCTCCAAGGAGTTAAGGGTGGTCATGAGACTAGCTTTGGTATGTTCAATGGGTGAGAAACAACATATATCAATTCCCCACAGAAGCCTATAAGGAGCAGTCCAACTTGCTCTAACCTTTCCTCCCTGCCATGGTCTTGCGACTGTCCAGGGTCAGAGATTCCATCAGCCTTCATCGCTGAGTGAGGGTGCCCTGGGCAGAGATACCTTCTGTCCCCACCGTTCTGTGATGGACAAGTGTGAAAGATAAGCTGTTCTTTGTTATTTGAGGTGACTGAGACACAAGCATTGTTTGTTATCACAGCATAGCCCAGCTTCTCCTGACTAGTGTATTCTCTTATCAAAGTTGTGGTTTTACACTCACATGTCTAATTTTGAGTCTCATGTATGATCTGCATCTCTAAGGTGATGGACACTGTACGAGAATGTGAGGCTTCAGAACAAGGTATAAACCAAGTTCTCTGCTTTCATGGAGTTTCATTCTGGTGAGAGACAGATCATAAAGAGAGGAAGCCAAGACCCGCATGAAAATAAGTCGTGTGCTCAGATTGGCAGCAGAGGGCTCCACTGGGTTCCTGCTCTTCCTGAATTGGGGTACAGGAAACAGTGTGGGGAGTAGGACGTGTCTGGGCCAAGAAGATCAGAGGGGCAGCGAGGGAGAGGAGTAGGTCACAAAGTACTTTGTAGGCCCTGGGACTGTCTTGGATTTCATTCTAATGTGATGGGAAGTTATTGCAAGGTTCTGAGCAGGGGTATGATATGATGAAACTCTTTCAAAAAGAATCACTCTGTTGGGGGTGCCTGGGTGGCTCAGTGGGTTAAAGCCTCTGCCTTTGGCTCAGGTCATGATCCCAGGGTCCTGGGATCGAGCCCCACATCGCATTGGGCTCTCTGCTCAGCGGGGAGACTGCTTCCCCCTCTCTCTCTGCCTGCCTCTCTGCCTATTTGTGATCTCTGTCAACTAAATAAATAAAAATCTTTAAATTAAAAAAAAAAAAGAAAAGAATCACTCTATTGTTTTGAAAATCAGCTAGAGAGACAGGGAGCTGCAAGTAGAAGTCAGGAGGTCAAAGGCAAGAGGGGTGGGGGTCTGGACATGGTGATTGGCTTGGAAGTAGCTATATTTGGAAGGCAAGAGAGATGAGATATGTCAGTGGATTGGATGTGGGGTGAACAAGAGAGGACTCAAACATCATTCCTAGATACTGCCCTGAGCAACTAGGCAAATGGTACTATTTTGGGGACAGGCCACACTGAGGGAGGAGAGAGCTTAGGGTTAAGGTGGGTGAAATCAACAGTTGTATGAATGCATCCAAGTGTCTAGGGGAAAAAACAGTAGGAGGATATATACTAAGATGGTAGAGTATTTGTGGTAGTGAATTGCTTTTATGCCTTCTTTATGCCTCTTTATATTTTCTAATGTTCCTATAATAAGCACAGGTTAACAATTTTTTTTTAATTGAGCCGTTGTTTCTGATTATACCTTGGGGACTGTGAGAGAGCAACAAGTTCTCTGGGAACCCTCAGAGTCCTATAACCTTTGAAAGGGTGTTGTAGCAACACCCACTTTCTCAGCAGTACCCCTAGGGAGTGACCACTACAGCATAAAAAGGAAGAAAGTGTTATGTATTTATGTAGAGAAACACTATTTTTCAAGGGAAAAGTGAATTTTAAAAAAAAGATTTATTTGAGAGAGAAACTGAGTGAGCAGGCAGAGGGGCAGAGGGAGAGGGAGAGAGAGAATCCTCAAGCAGACTCCATGCTGATCACTGAGCCCAACGCAGGGCTCAATCTCAGGACCCCCGAGATCATGACCTGAGCTGAAATCAAGAGTCAGATGCTTCACCAACTATATCACCCAAGTGCCCCAAAGTGAATTTTTAAGTACAAATTCCTTAAGCATAGCCAGCCCATACTTGAGGCCTATGTACAATTTTTTTCTTCTCTTTTAACAGCTTTATCCACCACTGGAGGCAGTATCTTTTTTTTTTTTTTTTTTTTTTTTTTAGAGATTTTGTTTATTTATTTGACAGACAGAGATCACAAGTAGGCAAAGAACCAGGCAGAGAGAGAGAGGAAGGGAAGCAGGCTCCCTGCTGAGCAGAAAGCCTGATGCGGGACCCTGAGATCATGACCTGAGCTGAAGGCAGTGGTTTTAACCCACTGAACCACCCAGACTCCCCGGCACTCTCTTCAGTTGGGCAGACTCTGAAGTTGCTCAGACCCTGGTGCAAGTCCAGGTGGAGACTCCGTTCTCCAGTACCATAATTACCGTAATTACTTGACAATCTGCGAATAACAGGCACCTTAGAGGAGGCATGAGCGTGTCTCCTGGCCTCTGTGCTCCCTCGGTGGACTGGGACGGTATTTTGCAAAGAGTTGCTTAGGTTTCCCGAAAACCTTCTTTCCCCCACATTCCTACCTTCCAGAGATCTTAGGGTAATCACATACTTAGAACAAGGCAAACATCACACGGTAAGTAAGGGGAAGACACAGCAAAATGTAGAGCAAAGCTATAACTTACACACCTAGTTGGAAGAGAAACACAGACATCCCTATTCTAACTACAGTGATTTTGGAAAAAGACTTCAGCCCTCCAGTGAGAAAGAAAGATTTTTGCCTCATTTCAGAACCAGCTTTGCAATACTATCTACCTTAAATATATATATATATACACACACACACACACACACACACACACACACACACACATATATATGTAATTGAGAGAAAAGAGATCCATTATAATACATTTGAAATTATTATATCTCTTTAAAAAGGTTATGTGACATTTTAAATGTGTGGTTTTCATAAGGAACTTCTCTTCCATGTTCCCTAGCTCCCAAAATGAAGGTGGCACACTGTTATATTTACCCCAAATTGTATGTGTGATTTCTTTTTTTTTAAAGATTTTATTTATTTATATGACAGAGATCACAAGTAGGCAGAGATACAGGCAAGAGAGAGGGGGAAGCAGGGTCCCCACTGAGCAGAGAGCCCGACGTGGGGTTCAATCCCAGGACCCTGAGATCATGACATGAGCGGGAGACAGAGGCTCAACTGACTGAGCCACCCAGGCGCCCCTGTATGTGCGAATTCTTAAACAGCCCATTTGCCCTCTCCACTCTAAAAAAGACTGTTGAGAACATCACACTTAAATACAAGGGTTGGGGCTAAAGCTCATGCTTAGTGACACTGGTGACTTAATGACTTAATGACATTGGTTAATAGCCAAACCTAACAGTCATGCCTGCAGTCTGAATATGGCTAAACATGGCCAAGAATAAACAAAGAGATCTAATTTTCTCAGTTTAGAAAGGTATCACCTGTGCTAGGTCTCTCTGAGATGCTTAATTAGTAGTAATAGGGGAAATGTTCTTTTTGTTATTCAAAGATCAGCTAGGAGAAACTTTCTAACAGTCCTACAAATGTGTGTCTTTAATGAAGACTTTTAATATCTGATGATTATCTGCTTAGCAGCAAGAACAAGTGACAGCCTTTAAAAATTTTGCTTATTACTTATGTGATACATTTTTTTACAGATTTTATTATTTATTTATTTGCCAGAGAGCGAGAGCACAAGCAGGGGGAGCAGCAGGCCAAGGGAGAAGCAGGCTCCCCACCCAGCAGGGAGCTCAATGCCAGACTCCATCCTGGGACCCTGGGATCATGACCTGAACCAAAGGCAAACACTTAACAACTGAGCCACCCAAGCACCCTGATACATTTTTTTAAAATATTTTATTTATTTATTTGGGGTGCCTGAGTGGCTCAGTGGGTTAAGGCCTCTGCCCTTGGCTCAGGTCGTGATCCCAGGGACCTGGGATCGAGCCCCGCCTCGGGCTCTCTGCTGAGTGGAGAGCCTGCTTCCCTTCCTCTCTCTCTCCACCTACTTGTGATCTCTGTCTGTCAAATTAAAAAAAAAATCTTTAAAAAGATTTTATTTATTTATTTATTTATTTATTTGACAGAGAGAGAGAGGGCATAAGTAGGGGGAGTGGCAGGCTGAGGGAGAAAGAGAAGCAGTCTACCTACCAAGCAAGAAGCCCCATCTGGGACTCAATCCCAGGACTCTGGCATCATGACCTGATCTGAAGGCAGACACTTAACCAACTGAGCCACACTGGTGCCCCATGTGATATATATGAATCACTCTAAGAAATTCAGAAAATACAGATGAACAAGAAAATAATGAAATGTCCTTGTGATGGAATGCTGTGCCATCATGAAAAGGCTAAGACAGAGCTTTACATTTGCACAGGGCAATGCCAACGTGGCCACACCTGCCACCAGCATGAAAATGGTTGGAACTACCATTAATGAGGGTGTAAATACTTCATGCACATAACATGTTGGGCACATTAATTTATTCTTTTCCCTTTAAACACCCTGATGATTAGATTAGATACCAAATAGTATCTTCTAAATGCAGATAAATTACTCTCTGTGAATTTTCTACCTAAGGGTGGACTTGAGCTGAATTTGGGACTAAACAGCTGAGCTCCATCTGGCTAGACCGTCCATCCGTAAGTTCCTATGATCACTTTGTGGGCAAAGTGGACCCAATCGAAGATGTGACGTTTTGACAAGATATTTCGAAACCGGTGACTGAGAGGGCTGTTAATTCAACAAACTCGAGCCAGTGTTCTATGGCGGAATAGTTCCTTTTGGCGGTCTAGACAGGCCCAGGCACTTGCACTATATATAGACTTCAGCTAGTTCTTAAGAAGCATATGATGGGAACTTCTTAAAATGAATGTTATTTACCTGCTAGGATGTAAATGCTGAAAGGATGTGGTCTACATTATGGACAAAGGCTCTGTAAAATGTGATATTAGAAAATGGAAATTTTACGAGTTCTGGGAACAGAAATAGGTGATGTGAGTGAAATGGGAGAAAATTCTAATTTTTTCTGCCTTGCTAGAATTTAATTCAAAACACTAAAAAAAAAAAAAACAAACAAACTATGTATAGTAGAACTTCAGCATCCCTGGGTCAGTTGTGCTCCTTTTGACTCTATCAGGCTACCTCTTCCTGAAAAATAACCCTTGTACTTGAGACGACAGTCCTTTCCACCAGAGTTCATAGGGCTCAAGTTCCAGAGTTCCAAGCTGTTGGGGCATTTGGGATTCTCAATCCAGCTCCCAGCCTGGGTGAATTACTCTTTGTTGTGTGGTCAAATAGTATCCATCAGAGACTTGTAGGATGGGAGTTAGTGGAATGCAAAGGGTGAGACCTCAACAGATTTTGCTGTCATATTTACCTAGCTGTGTTCTAGGGACAAGGCAAGGTTAGGGTCCCTCTACTACTCCGCCATCTTAACTCCTCCCAGATTTTGCTTTCAGGTGATCTTCACTAGCTCTGTGGCCTTGGCATTGCTTAGCCTCTAAAGACTTTGGCCAACTCATCTCTAAAATACAAATACCTCATGGGATGGTTGGAAGGATTAAATGAAGATATCTTAGTAAAGCCATGGGTGAAGTGCCTGACAGCGTCAATAACTACCTTTATCACCATAATTATTGTCAGCAACATCACGCAGAGGACTAAGCATGACAGAGTTGTCATGACATCGGGGATCAGGCTACAGCTGCTGAGATAGTGATAAGGCCATAGGGCGACTTTGGATCATAAACCACACTCCTTATCTTGAACCGGGGACCAGTCTCCATGAGCCCCCACTATTCTGGGTTCTGGTGAGAACTCTGTTTTCCTCGTTTTTAAGGAATTCTTGTGATACTCTACTCCTGTCTTGAATAGAATGTTCTTTAACATCAAAAAGACCTACCTTACAGAAGTGCTCTCTGTAGTATGACCGCATAGAAAACAAAATCGAATTCATAAAAAAAGGGAAACAAACTAGTTGATTCTCTGATGGCCCTGCCCAGATGAAAGCCTAATTCTTTCAGTACAATCTTAACCTACGATGTAATTATACGGTGACAAATACTTACTCATATTTTATTTCATTCAATTATTACTAGCAAACTTGGGAGAAAAAGAGAGCAAAGAGTATGTTATGATCCTCGTTCCACAGATCAGGGAACAGAGAGAAAGTAGCTCACTTGCCTAAGGGGCACAGCTATTGGTAGAAATAAAATCAGAGTCTCTCTGGATAGGCTTCTTGCCTATTGTCTTTCCACTGCCCCAGAGAAAGCCAGTCTGTGCAGTCACTCCCCTATTCTTTGCTTGCAACAGACATCACTAATCAACCTCAGTATTCTTTCCCAGCACCCGAACTTACCTTCAGAGTTATTCTTACAGTGTTCCAGATAGCCGTCACCAGTTGAATATAAGTGACACAGGGATATAACAAATGTATTGGCCATTCCTGGACAAGACTGGCTAGCCTTCAGCATTGAGTCTCACCACTGAGCTCATCATCTCATTCACTTGGCATGTCAAGTGATACAGCTGGGAGTGAGATTTTTTTTCCTAGGAACTCTAGTGCCAGGTCCTATTTTCAGCAGGTATGCGGTCAACATTGATTGTGTGCTCCTCCAGCTCTGAATCTTGGTCATTTTCATATCCCATAACCTGAAATGGAATCCAACACAGATAGACAGTGAACTGTGTTTTGATGGATGGATGGATGGGTGGATGGACGGACGGATGGATGGATGGATTTAGCAATTGGGTAGACCCATAGAAACATGTCTAGTGTGGAAAAGAGCCACCACTACTGATGGTTTTATAGACTTCCACTTCAGATGATGGCTTGATGCCTTTGTGTCTCCTAGAATTGGGCTGTCAATCTAGAAAGCACTGTCCACCTTCCAAACACTATTTATCTCCATTTATCAGAGGATATTATCAGACACTGGGCTGCTGAGGTAGCAAATTAGGTAGAGCTTTTAGTTCTGTGTCTCTGATAAGGATTTGGGGAAATGTGTTCTGCCAGGGGAGGGCAGGTACACGGTCTCTCTATTCTTCTGGCCTGGTGACAGCTGCCAGCACTCTGCTGAGTGATCAATAACTGGCTGCCAGTCCAGTTACTCCTCCCTGGCTATTTCTAAACTGCCACAGAGACCCACCATAGGCTCATGAAGAGATATCCTGAAACAAGGAAGCCCATTCTTCCACCCTATACCAACTTTGACCTTGGTCGCAATGTCCAGAGATGTACACAAGTCCAGGTGTCCTTTCAGAGGGGTACCACTGAAAGCCATTTACAATGGGGCAGAAGACCAGCCATTCCCATGCACTTAGCCATCGATCACGGTGCTGTTCCACTGGCGCCTAGACTTTTGGCACTGTTGGTGAGAATGTGAGGTTCTAGTTCCTTCTGCCTTCTCGGGATTATTTTTCATTTTGGTTGCCTCTTTCCCAAATAAAGATAAACGGAATCTGCAAGAAGTCCAGCCAGTCCCTAAAGCGTCTTAGCTAAGACTCTTTATTTACTTCTTGTTTTACATATGGAATCTCTGAGAAGAAATTAGGATGGGGGAGAGTTTTTGACCTAATAAAAATGTTTGTGGACTTTATTTACTCTGTAATGTCTGATAAAATGGGTACTACATATGTACTTCCATTTCCTATTCTGTCTTAAAGAAAAGATGTTATAATCTCTCTCTCTGTCTTGAAGCCATGTGGCTTGAAATCACAAACCTGAGAACGAGATCAGAGCTGAGATCAAGAGTTGGGACACTTGGGGCGCCTGGGTGGTTCAGTGGGTTAAAGCCCCTGCCTTTGGCTCAGGTCATGATCCCAGGGTCCTGGGATCGAGCCCCGCATCAGGCCGGGAGCCTGCTTCCCTTCTTCTCTCTCTGCCTGTCTCTCTGACTACTTGTGATCTCTGTCAAATAAATAAATAAAATCTTTAGGAAAAAAAAAAAAAGAGTTGGGACGCTTAACTGACTGAGCCACCCAGGCGCTCCTGTTACAATCTCTTTTGTGGTAATGATGACTATTAAAAAATACTTAATATAGATTTCAGTTAACTTTATTTTTTAAAAAGTGAGATACTTCAAAAATATGAAAAGATATGGAGAATAAAATTAACCCATATGTCTATACCCAGCTGAGAAATAAACCATTATAAATGAAGTTGAACCTCTCCAGTAGTATTTTTTACTCCAAACTTGACTCCTAGCCCCAAGGGAGGCACTACACTGCTTTTAGTTTTTCTCATTCCCATGCATGTCTTCATGCTTTATGTTTATAATAACAGATAATAATAATATTTTGCATGCTTTAAAATATTATATAAATGGCATCAAACCAAATCAGTCTTTCTGGGCATGGGTTCACTAAAATCCTCAGTATATATGTGAGATTTTTTTTCTCATTAGTACATTTAGTTTAAGTTGATTTTTAACACCAAACAATGGATTTTTCCAGGCCTGACTGGAGAGTCAAAAAGAGAAAGTTTGGGCCTGTGGGTGACTCAGTCAGTTAAGTATCTGCCTTTGGCTCAGGTCATGATCTCAGAGTCCTGGGATCGAGTCCTACATGGGGCTCTCTGCTCAGCAGAGAGTCTGCTTCTCCCTTTGTCTCCCCCCACCCAGTCATGCTCGAGTGCTCTCCCTCTCTCTCTAATAAATGAATAAAATATTTTTTAAAAGGGTAGGCTTCTCCAACCCCTAACCCAGATCAGATATCCTTGTTAGGGATTCTCACCCCACCCTATAATATTTGATCACAGTGCTTTCAGTAGTCTTTGTTTAATGATGGAGTGATAAAACACTCTGTATTTGTGTCATGTCTGTCTTCCCTGTTAGAGGGTAAGCTCTCTGAGGTCAGGGACTATGGATGTCTTACTGCTATACGCATTGCACTTGGTTCCGTGCTGGCCACGGAGCAGGCAGATAAATGGAGTTTGCTGGACTGCCTCCGGCGTAAGACTCCATTTCCTTAGCCGTCTAATGCTTTCAGCGATCTGGTTCCCACTCCAGCTTCTGGGCCGAATTCCTGCCCTCCTGTGAACTGCACCCTACCTTTGGGCTCCACTAAGACACCTGCGGTCCCTGAACTCTCTTGGGCCTCTTGCTTTGGCACATGCTGTTCCCCTCAGTCTAGAGCATCCACCCACCTTTGTTTGCCTCTCTCATTCCTTTTAGTCTCTTAAGACTCATCTGAGATGGCACCTCCTCTGGGAAGCCATCGGCAACAACTTCGGGCAAGAATACTGTGCTCCTTCTCTATGTTCCCACAGCACCATCCAATTTCTGTACTCCTTTGTTCACTAATTTATTGAAAAATATGGACTGTGTTCCTACCGCAAGCCAGGACTTCCTCTGCATTCTAGAGTTACAGAACGCACAAGATACCCGCTCTGTTTCTGACAAATAAATCAACAGGTTATATGAAGGCACTGCGTGAGGCAATGAGACAGTCATCGGCAGTCTCCTGTAGGGAGGGCAGAGAGGAAGGCCTGTCTGCGGAGCTGAGATTTGAGCTGAGACCTAAAAAGATGAAAACAAGTCAGTCCCTCAAAGGACCGTGGCAGTATTTTCCAGGTTAGGAGCTGCCTATGATTTATCTGCTCCCCCAGTGCCAGCGAATGACCATCAAAGTATTTAATGAATGAATGAATGAGCCAGATTATGTTGGCTCAGAATAAACCTCAGTTATCAAACTTGCAACAGCCTCACTTCACATGAAATATTCACACCAACCCAAATCACGCCCTTCTCAGGTGCTAATAGCTGTGGGAAGAAAGGAATCCCACTGACCGGACCAGATGATATCCACGGGCAGAGAGAACGAAGTGTCCGTCAGTTGCGGCTTGCCCTATTTTGGAGTTCACGTGCATGAGTCAAGCTACCCCATGCAGATACTTACCAGTAGGGCCAAAAGCAGCCTTGCTCCATTGTCACTAACTTGTCATTAATATTTCCACAGCATTAGAGATAATTATCCCCTATGGAGTGGTTGGCATGTGCCAGGCATGGTCTCACTTCATCCTCATTTTGTTCCTATTATTATCTCTGAGAAAATGAAGACTCATCAAGGCCTTCTAGCTAGTAAAGGTGAAGTCAGGGCTCATACTGGAGTCTGCCTCACCTGGAAGCCTGTGTTCCTAACCCAGCCAACCCAGGGCTGGTTTGATGGCTCGGTGCTGAGAAGGGCCCTGTGCTTGGTTTAATGTTCTGTTGTTGCCATCTTGAAATTCTCTCTCTTTCTTTTTTTAAAAAATATTTATTTATTTATCCTGGGAGGGGGGTGGGAGAGGTGGAGAGAGAGGGAGCGAGAATCTCAGACTGATTCCCCACCAGGCTTGGAGCCTGATGCAGGCTCGATCCCACTACCCTGATATCATGACCTGAGCTGAAATCAAGAGTTGGTCACTTAATGAACTGAGCCACCCAGGTGCCCCTCTCATTTGGAAATTGTTAATAATTTTTGAGCAAGGGGATCTACATTTTCATTTTGCACTGGGCCCTGCAAACTACATAGCTGGTCTGCCTACCTCACACTATGTCCTGAAACAATACACTGGGTGTGGTAACGCACCCCAATTTTTGGAAAACCCTGTGTCAACCGCTATATTCTCTTGAAGTCCCAAACAGAAACCCTTCCCTCACGATCTGTGTGGTCAAATCTGAGAACACCGGGGTCTTTTTTTTCTGATTGTAAAAGTAATACAGACAAGTACTAGAAGTAGTAGCCAAGGGAATTACCGTTTTATCTGTAGTGGAACAAGCTTTTTCAAAGGAGAAAGTTAATTAGGCTGGGTATATAAAGCTCTGTGTCCACTACATAAACTTTTGTATCCTATTTATACATTTTCTTATCCTTAGAATGATTTTTAGACTGACTGTCAGATGGATACCTGAAGAGGAATTCTTTTTTTTTTTTTTTTTTAGGATTTTATTTATTTATTTGGCAGAGAGGTAGGCAGAGAGAGAGGGGGAAGCAGTCTCCCCGCTGAGCAGAGAGCCCAGTGCAGGGGCTCGATCCCAGGATCACAGGACCCTGAGATCATGACCTGAGCCGAAGGCAGGGGCTCAACCCACTGAGCCACCCAGGAGGCCCCTGAAGAGGAATTCTAAGAATTTGTAGCACCGAGGGGAATTGTTGTTATATTTGCAGTCTACTTTTGCTCAGTTATATGCTAGAGAGACATCTTTGACTTTCAACTAAAATGTTGACTAGTATGTGTTGTGAAATATTCTTTTTTAAAAATTTTATTTATTATTATTATTATTATTTTATAAACATATAATGTATTTTTATCCCCAGGGGTACAGGTCTGTGAATCACCAGGTTTACACACTTCACAGCACTGTTGTGAAATATTCTTATTCCTCTTGGTAAATATCCCCCTCATTTGGTAAAGGGAACTTAGCTTATATCTGTCCACTGCTCCAGCTGTCTAAATCAAGCTCCTAGCCGCTGAGCAGCCTTCCCTTTGCCAAAGCTGAAACTAGTCCCACTGGGGCTTACCACTTGATCTCTGGTGCTGGTGATCCTTGGGCCCTTTCTTGCCATGAAAAGACTCATATTGTGGAAGTTGCAGTGTTGCAGGCTGGTCAGGTAACTTCTGTTACTTAGCAACTTTCTCCTGCTTTGTTAAGTTGGGCTGTTCAATCTCCTTAATGAATAAGAGCCTCAAGCCAGGTAATTGATGCCTGGACGTTTAGCTCATGAATAATTGACTGTCTGGGTAATCCTAGATACATTTCCTCGATCAGATTGTACAATGGAACAGTCATGTCATAGCCAGTGTCAAGTTTTGTGTATGTTTTTTTTTTGTCTTAATTGGCTTTATGATGTCAGAAATCTGCTTTATTGACCCAAAGGCTCAGATGAACAATAGAAGCAGTGATCCTCCCAAAGCTGGGACATGCTTCATTTTTCCTCCACAAGAGCTCAGCCTTTCCCCTTCAGTGTGGGCTTAGAAAAGTTTTGGCTCTTCTTGTATATCTTTTCAGTTATCTTTTCCCACATACATCGGGAAGGCAATGTGGTCTAAAGGGGAGGAGGGAACTGGGAATTGGGTTTCCTGGGCAATGCCAATCACTCACTCCGCAGCTCTTGGCCAATGTTAGCTTGTCTGACTTGTTTATTCATTTATGCATTCATTCAACACGTGTTTCGAGCACCGCCCTGTGTGCCGGGCACTGGAGATTCCATGAAACGCAAGGTTGGCCAGGTCTGCTTTCATGGAGCTTATGTTCTAGCGAAAGCACATGGGTCATAAACACATAAACAAGTCAAGGGAGAAGTAATTTTCATATCGTGCTAAGTGCTAGGTTGAAAAGCAGGAACGGAGTAATGGGGTAGAAAGCGACCATTTGGGGGGATGGGGTATATGGAGGTAATTTTTGATTAGATAGTCAGGGAAGGGCAGGGAAGGCCTCTCTGAAGAGGTAGCATGTGAAGTGAATGACAAGGACGAGCTGGCCAGGGGAAGAATTGGGAGGGTAAGATTCCAGGTAGAGAAACATGAAGACAAAGACTCTGAGATGGGAATGGGCTTAGCATGATGAGCAGAATCGTGGGGAGCACAGTCTGAGATGAGGTTGATACCCATGTTGGCTACTTACCTTTCATACCCTCCAAGATGACAAAAAGACTTTGTGGTCCCCTTGAATGAGGGGACCCAAATAGATGGCTCACCAATGGCACTGGTAGTGTCTTCGTTTTAAACCAGATGTTGTCAAAACTCAGCTCAGTTAGTTCACTGATTCCATGCAAATTTATTTAGCTCTAGGCAGTGTTTGTGACACAAGGTAAGTGGAAATGACTAAAGCCAAGCCTCCATCAAAACTACATTCTATTAGCAAAATAAACAACAAACTAATAAGAAAGTCAAATACAACTATGAAGTTTCTAAGATAATGAGTGCTATGGAGACAAAGCAGAGAAGGGCAGAGACAATGTGATAGGGGAGAGATAGCTGAAATAGTAAATAGAAGGTTTGGGGAAGGCTTCACTGGGAAGATGACCTTTGAGTTGACATCTGAACCATGTGCAAGTGAGCCACATGATGTCTGTGGGAAAAGCATTCCAGAGAGAGGGAGTACCACTTTTTTTCTGGAAGACCTCCTTGCTGTGTGCCTGGTAGGTTGTATTCCCTTTTAGGAGACTGTTATCAAAATGCTTATCACTCCCCTGCTGAAAACTTTCCACTGCTCTTGGAACAAAGCACCAGTTTCTTACCATGGCTCATAAGGTCCTATTTAATCCCTTCCCCTCTCCAAACTCATCCCTTTCCTTTCCCTTGTTCACTGGGCCCAGCAGAGCGTCCTTCCTCCTGGTCTTTGAACACAGAACCTCTTTCCCAGCCTGGGGTGCTGCACTTACTCTGCCTTTGTAAACTTTTGTCAGAGATTGTCACATGGCCAGTTCCTTCTCTTCATTCAGGTCTTAGCAACACAGAGGAAGTTTCCCTGACCTCCCCCTCACGCTCCAACCATTCCCTATCACACAGCCCCTCCACACACTGATAGCAGTTATCAAACGCTTACGGCTTATTCAAAAAGGATGCGGTCCTGTCCCACTACACTGAAACTGACTGGTTATGTGTGACACACGCTCTTTGGGAGAAAAGGAGGTTATAAACGTGGAGTGAAATCTGGCAGTACCACCTACCATATTGTGTTGTGTACAGCGCTTTGGATATGATGTTCACTTCCAGATCCTTCTAATTACCACCAGACCTGCTCTTGTTCGAATTCTGAAAGATTGAGTTGCAAATTGCATGCAAAATCTTCCCCCTGTTCAGGAAGTAGGATGCTAGAGCAGAAGAAATAGATAAACTGTCATATTCAGAGAGAAAAGCATCTGGGGGAAAAGGAGAGAAGAGCTTCCAGGTTCTTTGTATTTTTTTTTAAATTTTATTTATTTGACAGAGAGAGAGAAATCACAAGTAGGCAGAGAGTCAGGCAAGAGGGGGAGGGAGAAGCAGGTCCCCTGCTGAGCAGAGAGCCCTCTGTGGGACTCGATCTCAGGACCCAGGACCCAGGACCCTGGGATCATGACCTGAGCCAAAGGCAAAGGCTTAACCCACTGAGCCACCCAGGCACTCCAAGATTCTCTGTATTTCTAATCTACTAGAACTTGGATTCTGAACCCAGGGATAGAGCCAGATCTTCATTGTCCTTTCTGTTATATTAGGAAACAATGTTTGAGAAATACAATAAATTATGGTTAAATATACATGGGAAGAAAGGGTTTGGGGCAGAGGATATCGATAGTATTTTGTTTGTAACTTGACGAATTTTAGTAAGGAGAAGCAACTGTCCGTAACACCCTTTTGGAACTGACATATTAAAATGTGTCAATGGCAAGGTCATAATATATCAAAAATAATGATTCACTCCTGTTCATGTCTGGGAAGACGGAGTCTCTCCCACCACGACTACACCACCACAAATAACACCAACACACCCCCTTCCAACTCCCATAAAAGCATGAATCCACTAAATCAAAATATCTTGATGTGCCAGGATGGCAACTCTTTTGTAGTGTTGTTTAGAGCCACAGGACCAGCGGAAAAACACAGACACCCATTCATCCTCTAGCTCAAACTTAATGGTGGAGTAAAGAGGTGAGTGTGTAAGTTTCTTTTAAATGCACTTTTGGGGGTACTTAATCAGAGCATAAGAAATTAAAGGACTTTAAAAAGGAAGATGGATGGGGCACTTGGCTGGCTCAGTTGGAAGAACATGTACATGGCTCTTGATCTCAGGGTTGTGAGTTGGAGTCCCACAAGGGGTGTAGAGATTACTTAAATAAAAACCTTCAAAAATTAAAATAAAATAAAAGGGAAGATGGATAGTTTCTTCTCATCGAGGAATGCCTGCTCTTAGTCTCCCAGGAAAGCTAAAGGAGGGTGTTTAAATGGGGAGGGTTCTTTCTGTGCTACATCCTGACAGAAAATGGCTCAATATGGCCCAGCTGGGAGGAACCCAATGAAAGAAAAGGGCCAAGGTAGCTGCTGTTAACCCCCAGCCCATCCACCTTCAGCCCAGTACACAGGCACACCCTCTCCTCAACCAGAATGAATCCTCACTGTTTCTTTCCAGTTTGGTAGATTTTTATTTTTCACATTCAGGAGATCCATCAATTATGTAGGCTCAGTGATGATCTCAGGCAGTGACACCTCTGTAGGTCTGAATGGCGTTTCTGAAGGGAAACCATCTGGCCTACCTTAACTTGTTCATCCCTGGGCTTCTCTCCCAGCCTGTAAGGTGTGGCAGCCACAGAGAGAGCCAAAACCATCAATATTTCACAGCCTTAATTAAAGTAAGCCGAGAGCTGTCAGCCTCTCACAACTGGCTTCCTTTTCCAAAACAAAACAAGCACCTGGCATCTTGAGCAGGGAGCACTGAGAGAGAAATGGGACTTGGGCTAAAGTTGGGGTGGGGGAGTGAGGAAGCCCAGGACTTCACCTACCAAAGGCCTCCGGGAGTTACGTACGGGCTGGCTGGAGCACAGCCAGCAAATTCCCTGGCGCTGGCTTGGGGGGCGGGCAAGAGGGAAGGAGGGCCGCCACTAGAGCTCCCTAGCGATAAACTCTGAAGAGGACTAGGAGTTTGGCCGCTGGGAACTGCAGCTCAACTTCCACTTTCGAACTGCATCCCCTGCTCTGGGGTGAATTAGCTCTGGGGTCCCAGCAAAGCCTTCCCCAAGGGCGGGGATGGGTGGGAGGCGGGGATGGCGCGGGTCTCTCTCCGGCTGCCTCCCCCTTCCCGCACCGTCCCCAAGTGCCAAGGCCCGCGCCGCCCTCCAGCCCTGCCGGGCAGGGGAGCTCAGAGCCCTGCGATTTATACATCTATTAATTACCTCCAGCATGGAAGAACTGCCTATAAATACAGTAGCACTTTAGATAAAACTTTCATGCAGCTATTTAGGTCCTTTAAAATATAAATGATTTCCTCTAAATTTTTTATCATAAATCAGGGCATGGAGCTAGGCGACAAGACGCCGATTTCCCCCCTGATGGGAGCAAAGCCTTTGCTTGTTTTCCCTTTTTCTTTTTCTTTGCTATGTTTCTTTCTCCTTCCCATTCTCCTCCTCCTCCTCCTCCACTTCCTCCTTCTCCTTCTTTTCCTCCTTCTACACCCTCCTCTTCATTCCCCCCACTCCTCCTCCTCACTTTCCTATCCTCCTTCTTTTTAATTTACAGACACTGGTTGATGGCTCTGCGTCTCTTTGTTTCATCCAGGGGACTGAAGGAGAAGTGAACAAGTTGCAGGAAGTTTCAGCCCCTTTCCTGAAGGCTGCCTGGTGTGGGTCGGAAAGCTCAGAGTTTAGGGCAGCAGACCTGAGTTCAGATCCTAATCCTGCCGCTTATTCCCCTGGGGCTTCAAGGAACACAACTTCTCTGAGCCCTTGGCAGTCCTCTCTGTGAAACAGACGTAGTAACAGTACCTACACCATAGCTAGGGTGGCTGTTAGGATTAACTCACATAATGCACATAGCCAGGAAGACAGAGTAAAGATCTCAGGAAACAATGAGCTGTGCATTGGCAGGCAAGTTCCTTTACCTCTCTGAGACTCAGTTCCCTCATACATAAAGAAAAGGTGGAATAATAATTTACTTCTGGGGAGTTATTGTGAGGAATGAGTAAGACAACAGCCAGACTCTAAGCTTTTAAAGCAGGGACCATGTAGCCCTTGTTTATCATTGTACCCCCTGCCCTAGCATGTGCCCAGCACAGAGGAAGTGCTTGGCAAGCACCTGATGGATACATGAAACAACAGAGCTTCCTGGTTGGTTTGCAGAACACCCTGCAGAACCGTTAGAGCTTGGCTTTCATTTATGGTGATGGATTTGACCTGTACCAGCTTTCCAAGAGCCACACATAGAACTTTGACATCTCCACACTGAAAAGGCCAATCCTGTCTCACCAAGCCTCTCGCAGTCCTGAGTAACCAGAGGCCCGCAGCCCATGAGTGACGTGTCCAGGGTCTCACAGCAGGTTAGCTACATAGCCGTGTTTGAATCCAGACCTTTTCCCTTGCGGCCTCTTCACAACCAACCTGACTGGATAAGAGAAGCAGCCTAATCCTTTAGTCAGGGAAGAGGTGACAACCAGCTTGGTGACCTGATGGTTGACTTTATGACTTTGAGCTCAAAGAGGGCTATGAACTGGAGAAGAGAAAGGCAAAACCAGTCTTCATGGGCCAGGAATAGGACCATGTGATTACGGGGTCCAGATTTTTGAGGACAAGCACAGAGCTGGCCATGCTGCCAAGGACAGCGCTATTCTAAAGTCTAGAGCTGGGGAGAGTAGAAAAAGCCAAGGGCTAACTGTGAGAACTTATTAGGAAGTGTGTTCTGGGCACTGGTGTGTTAGATCCAGACTACTGACTGGGTCTCCTTGAAATCATCATAGACTAAACCCAGAAAATTTGGGGCCTCACTAATCCATTCTGGACCAAGGCAACCCTGTTCCTACACAGCTACCGGAAGTAGACCTGGAATCCTCTGTCAGCTCTACAGGGGTAGGGGATAAGTGGGAGGGAGTGTGGGGCTGTCTTGTTTGTAGCTGAATTCCTACCTGCTAACATCGTGGCTGCCGCACAGTTGATGCTCAATAATTGTGTTCGGTGAAAGAATGCATGATGGCGAAGGGCTCTAGGAGATCCCAGGCTTGGTCCCCTCATTTTTCAGGTGCGGAAAAGTGAGGCCCTAAGGAGTCAGGGACCTGCCTGGAGACCTCCCGAGAGAGGGCCAGAGCTCGGTGGGCGGATACGGCGGGCAAGGGGAGGGCTGGCGCGTGCGGACCCCTCCAGGGTGCTCGGCCTCGGGCTCCCCAGTCCCTCTGGGCGTCTCGGATCTTCTGAGCCCGTGCAGACAATGCGAGGCGAGCGGCCGACAGGCGAGGCCGGCAGCAGCTGCGTAGGCGGCGGGTACATGTGAGAAGTTTGTGAAAGGAGAAGAGAGAAAGGGAGAGGAAGGCGAGGCAGGCGGCTGCGAACACCTGGCCTGGCAGCCCCGCCAGCTGCCTCCCCGCGATGGCATCTTGAGTTCGGGCGGTCCTATCAGGCCATCTCCCATCCCTCCCCTTCTTCCTTCTTCCCCACCCCCCACCTCGAGGTGGAGCTCCGCCAGGAATGGAGGTGGGACCAGGGAGCTGCTGCTTCTGCAGGTGAGCTCTGCAGGTGAGCTCTGCAGGAAGCGTGCCTGGAGCAGGGCCAGACTCTGTGCCTCGGGGTAGAGGCAGCCTCCCTTCTGGGAGAGAAGTAAACCCGACTCACCCTCCCAGGCTCAGCCTCTGTGCTCAGAGGGTGGGGAAACTGGTACCAGCCCAGGACATTAGTTAAAATGTGGGCTCAGAAGTTAGAAAAACCTGGGTTCTAATGCCTACCCTACAAGGCTTAAATGTCTCCAATGCCTTAGAGAATTCAGTCTCTTTGTGCCTCAGTTTTCTCATCTGGAAAATGGAGAAATAATACCAATCTCGAAGTCCTGATGTGGAGATCCAGCTGTAATTCTTGTCTAAAGCATATAGCCCAGAGCCCAGCCATCCATAACTGTTTTTTTCTTGCTGTCGCCATCATCCTACTGCCGGAATCTTGGGAAGGATATTATTCATGCGTTCATTCATTCCATGCAAATTATTATATTAAGCTTCTATATGGTGCCTGGCCTGTCGAAATAGGCACTGGAGACACAGGGACAGATAAGACCCATCCTTAAAGAAGTCCCAGGGTCCTTCAAGGAGTTCAGACGATAAAACATCACGTTCTTGAACAGATAACAGAGGAAGATGCAAAAAACTCCGAGAAGAGAAACTATCTCTTTGAGTCTTAGCAAATCTTACATAATTAGGTCAGAGCTTAAAAAAAAAAAAATAATGTCAGGTAACAAGTTTCCAGAGCAAGGTTTTCAAGCTGAGGGTCCCAGGTCACCTGCATGCAAATCATGAATGCTTATGAGGGAGTACCTCAGCCTTTGTGGTATAAGGATCTCACTGTGTGGTCCTAGGATGCTGGATGGTAAGGGCTGCAGATGATTCCTGTTCCTGCTGAAGTTGAAAAATCATTGGCCCACAGGAAAATGCCTCTGCCCCAGCATTCCCCCAGGGCTAGTCCTTCAGGGGGACCCAGCTTTGCCTTTCTAGTTTAGAGTTACATGAGGCAATTTTTGGTTCCCACCAGATCATGAGCTCTTAAAGCAGGGTATTCTATGCATGCAGAAACTATCACAAGACCCAGCAGTCAGTAGGTATTCTGAAATGATCGCAGGATGAAGAAAGTGCCCCTTGAGTGTCACTTTCATAAAGTTCATGTGGTCCCTATGTGGACCCTCAGACAGATTTTGTTATGTGGGGTCGTGTTGGGGGCATGTGCACGTGAATTTTAATTGTAATGTAATACTGGGGTTGGGGGGAAGGATGGGGCATTTGCTCTCCAGTTTACCTGTGTCCCAGTCTTCCCCTTTTCATACCCAATTAGTTTGCTTTCCTGGACTTGCTTTGGACAGAACTGCTTTGCATATCTTACAAAGTAGAGAGTGTTCATCGTTCTCATTCTTTCCTATGTGGTGTTTACCTCATCTCCTCTCTCTCCAGGGCCCTCTCAGAAAGACTGGTCCCTAAGGATGGGTGTCGCCTTACTACTGGTTGTATAGAGCTGTCAGTAGACCTTCTTGAAGGGAAGGATGAGAAAAACCCAGGGAACACAGGTTACCTGATGCAAGAGTGGTTTTTGAATTGTGATTCTAAGGCATGGGGATGCCAGAACAGGGGCTGGTGAGCTGAAGGTCAGCACTGGAAGCCCGAGGGGGCCAGTTAGTCTTGCTCTGGCTCTGACCCCTGCCTGACCCCGACCGTGGCAAGTCTCCTAGGCCCCTGAGGGGACAAAGACCTGGAAGGTTGTATGCGGATGGGCTTGTCCTTCTATTTCTGAGGGTTCAACTTCATAGACAACTAGAATATGATGAAGTGAGTGTGGGTCTTAGGGTACCACAGGGTCAGGCAAGTTATAAATTTTTCTCCCTGGAGGATCCACCATCCCCACCTTCCTTTCTCCTTTTTGCCTTCCTGCACTGGGAAGAGAACAAGAATGAGTGATCCTAAATGCTGGTGAAATGATCAAATAATGCCACATTCAGCTTCTGGGAAGTTGTGAGTCCTTGGAAAGAAGCTCTTGACTTAACATGCGTTTCATTTAAAAAAAAAAAAAAAAAAGATTTATATATTTTAGAGAGAGAGAGAACAGGAGTCCGGGGAGGTGCAGTGGCAGGGGGAGAGAGAATCCACAAGAGGACTCCCTGCTGAGCACATATTCCAATGCCTTGGGCAGGGCTCCATCCCAGGACCCCTAGATCAGGACCTGAGCCCAAACCAAGAGTCGACAGCTTAAACAACTGAGCCACCCAGGTGCCTCCAAATGTGTTTCATTTAAATTAACCGGAATGGTAATATTTGGCTGGACCTGGAAGTACTTACCATCCAGTCCAGCCCTCTTCTTGTGGGTAAACTGAGGCCCAGCTATGGTCACATAAGGCCCAATATTTAAAATGATCTCTAAACCCCAGCCCTCCTAAGGCCCACAGTTCTGGTGTGCATTCTGTGTTTCAAGAATCCCACCAGCCTTGCTCTGTTTCTTGAATCTGCATCACTGTCTCCACCGCAGAGCGAGATTGCCGTCCATTTCCTGCAGTAGATTTCAGACTGGTGACTCTGTGAGGACAGGGGTGGAGTCTGAGTCACATCTGTGTCCCAGTCCTCTGCCCGGAATCTGACACAAAGCAGGTGTTGAACACAGGAAGGACAACAGAGAACCAATTTGCTCCTCCAGACTAACCAATCTCCAGGGAGATTACTCAGGTCACTCTGGCTTCCAAATGGCTTTATCTATAAGGTGAAAGAGAAAGAGGGGAATGAAGATTTATTTCTGGATTTCAGTGCGCCAAGCGCTGTGCTGAATGCTTATCTCAGTGCATTGCTCGCAGCGGTCAGGAGAGGAGAAATGATTTCTCCATTGAACACATACGGGGACTACAGTACAATAAGTTATGAGGTGGCTAGTGGCCTTTTCTGCAAGAGGCAGAGATGCATGCTGAATCCGAGGGCAAAACCTGCTCCCCAAATGCCTCAGGTTGTGAGGTTCCCTGAGTGCTCAGTGCTTCCTTTCTCCTCTAGTTCACAACACCTTCACCAGAAACCCGGAAGGCAAACAGTAGCACAGATGCCATTTTACAGTCCAGGGAACCGAGGCTCGGTTTAGAGGGCAGCCCCTGGCCTTTGGCACCCCTGCTGAGTCCTCTACCCCGGTTAGAGGACAGAAGATGGACGGGAACCAAGCAAGGGGGCTGGCTGCGATGCGGAGAAGACGGATTGGCAGGGCCCGCGCGTGTGGGGAGCTCAGACCTATGCAGGATTTCCTCTTAGGCCAATGGCTGACCCCTCCACGCCTAACCACTACGTTCACGTCTGGGAAACCCGGCCCTCACAGGCGGGCGCTCAGGCCTAGCCCGCAGGCTGGTGAGAACTCCGAAACGAAACCCCAAAGCCGCTCCTGAGCAGAGGCGGGGTGGGCGCCAGAGGCGAGGTGGGCTCAGCTGGGCGCGCAGGGCTCCGCTCCGAACCCCGGAGGGCGGCGCTGCCCCGGTAATCCATTATTCAGGATGTTTACTAACGCGGGGAAAGGAGAGGGAAGGAGAGGGGATCAGAGCAGAGGGGAGGCGGGGGGCGGGGCACTAACCCCGGGGGCACTCCGTTCCCTGAAACTTCGTGAGGAAGACAAAGTGCAGAATCGTGAAGAGCCTGGAAAGTCAGACGTGGAGCCTCACACACAGTAGGCCATCAGTAAAAATTCGTGGAGTGGATAACCGAAGAGTGAGTGAATGGCTCTGCTCCCAACCAGCTCTGTGATCTTGGGCGAATCATTTAACTCCTCTGACCCTCGTTCTCCTCAACTTTAAAACAGAGTGACAGTATGAACTCCGTAGGGTGTGAGAATACCACGAGCTAAGTCTCTGAACAACCTAGCACTTATTAGGAGCTCAAAAACGGTAGCTATTGTTTTGGGGGAATGGGGCTCCTAAGCGTTGGCAGCCCAGCAGAAGTGTAGTGACTGACATCTAAGGCGGATGGGCAGCCCCGAACTGTTACTAAACAGTACTCAGGAAGCTTCCTTTGACTGATGGGTTGGGGAAAGGGGGGGGGGCAAATTATCTTTCTCTAGCGAAGGCAAGAACCGCGAGCCTGGGGAGGAAGCCTCAGGCCTCCAGGACCGGGCGGGCAGTTACTTCCCCCATCTCCACCCCGCTGGGCGATTGAGGTCACCTGGGGCTCATTCTGGCAGCCCCTCACCCTCTCTGGAGCCCGTCTGGGTGCTTGGAGGCGCCTCTTCGCTGAGCGGCGGGGCCGGACTCTCGTGGACCGCTCGGGCGTGGGGCCAGGAGCGCCCTGGAAATGGGCAGTTTGGCGGCAGCCTGGCCGACAAGGAGTGAGTGAGTGAGTGTGTGTGTGTGTGTGTGTGTGTGTATGGTAAGGTCAGCTTCCTGGCCAAGCTCAGCCCGGGGCTGCCCTTCGATGGGGCAGTCTGAGTTGGGACAGGACGGAGAGGTTTGAGACTTTGGGGGAAACAAGTCCTCGAAGAAGAAGAAAGAATCCGGAAGGTCGGCCGCGCTGGAGCCAGGCAGGGCGGGGCGGGTCTGGAGAGGCCAGGCTGGGCCGGGGTATAAATGCTGTTGTCGGGGGCGGCCGTGGCGGGCGCACAGAGGCGCGCCTAGAGCTGCTGCCTGGCCTCGCCTCCCGGGCCGCGCCTGCGAGTCCCAGGCGCGTGAGCACGCCTGCGCGCGCCCGGGCCTTTCCTGGCAGGCTGCTTGTAAGATGAGTGAAGAAGCAGGTGGGGGAGAGGGGAGGCAGCGAGCTAGAGGGCGAGGGGAGCGCGGGCGCTGAGCGGCGCTCACTTGGAGCGCGGCGAGCGAGCGAGAAGAGCCTGATCCATGTCCCTCGCTGCCTCCCTGCCAGGCGCGCGAAGATGATGGCCATGAACGCCAAGCAGCCTTTCGGCATGCACCCGGTGCTTCAAGAACCCAAATTCTCCAGCCTGCACTCCGGTTCCGAGGCCATGCGCCGAGTCTGTCTCCCAGCCCCGCAGGTACGTAGTGGAGCATAATTACCGCTCTAAGGCACATTTTTGACAGGCACTAGCTTCATGTTTTTTTCATGTCGCCCAGAACAATCGCCGCTGTCTGAACCTCTCTCCTTGTCTCCCCCGCGCTCTCTCCCGGCGCGCTCCCTCTCTCATTCATGTCTCTCTGATCCACACGTCTGTTCCAGCAGAGCCTCTGTCTCCGTATTAATTTTTATGACCTGGGCTTTGAGGAGAGGCATCTCGGTTGCTTGAAAATGTGTTTTAATCCTGAGTTGACAGTATTCCCCACTGACCGTGCTGTGCGCCTTCTCGCTTGCAGCTGCAGGGTAATATATTTGGAAGCTTTGATGAGAGCCTGCTGGCACGCGCCGAAGCTCTGGCGGCGGTGGATATCGTCTCCCACGGCAAGAACCATCCGTTCAAGCCCGACGCCACCTACCATACCATGAGCAGCGTGCCCTGCACGTCCACTTCGTCCACCGTGCCCATATCGCACCCGGCCGCGCTCACCTCGCACCCGCATCACGCCGTGCACCAGGGCCTCGAGGGCGACCTGCTAGAGCACATCTCTCCCACGCTGAGCGTGAGCGGTTTGGGCGCCCCAGAGCATTCGGTGATGCCGGCGCAGATCCACCCGCACCACCTGGGCGCCATGGGCCATCTGCACCAGGCCATGGGCATGAGTCACCCACATGCAGTGGCGCCTCACAGCGCCATGCCCGCATGCCTCAGCGACGTGGAGTCGGACCCCCGAGAGCTCGAGGCCTTCGCCGAGCGCTTCAAGCAGCGGCGCATCAAGCTGGGGGTGACTCAGGCGGACGTGGGCGCGGCTCTAGCCAACCTCAAGATCCCCGGAGTAGGCTCGCTCAGCCAGAGCACCATTTGCAGGTTCGAGTCTCTCACTCTCTCACACAACAACATGATCGCGCTCAAGCCCGTGCTCCAGGCCTGGCTGGAGGAAGCAGAGGCCGCCTATCGAGAGAAAAACAGCAAGCCAGAGCTCTTCAACGGCAGCGAGCGGAAGCGCAAACGCACGTCCATCGCGGCGCCGGAGAAGCGCTCGCTGGAGGCCTACTTCGCCATCCAGCCGCGGCCCTCATCTGAGAAGATAGCGGCCATCGCCGAGAAACTGGACCTTAAAAAGAACGTGGTGAGGGTCTGGTTTTGCAACCAGAGACAGAAACAGAAACGAATGAAGTACTCGGCTGTCCATTGACTGCGGTGGGGAGCAGCGTCCTGGTCTGGGAGAGCTGGGTGTACACCACCCCCCACGTGGGGGTGGGGGGGAATGGTTATGGGGGACCCCAAGACGTTTCCTGGCAGGTCAGGCTCTCTCCCCCGAAGCCACAGACTTTCCCCTTTATCCCACCTGGTTGCCTCCCGGCCTTCTCTTTCTCATCTTTCCTTTCTGTTCCCACCAGAAAATTATGGCGCTAAGAAAAAAATTTATGAAGGGCAGGCCTGGAGGGACTAGCTCTGTCCCTGGTGCTGAAAATAGCTTTCGCGCGCTGGGCTGCGCGACCTCAGCGTGGGAGCCCAAATGCGGGGGATAGTGAATTGGCCTGACAGCACGACTCTGGGGGTGAAGGCGCCACTTTGCTAAGCGCGATTAGACAAAAGCTGAAAGGATGCGCAGGCAGTGATAAATAATAATACAAAGTTTAACTGGGGCACAAACATGTACTGGAGATTTATTTAGAGTATATAAAATACATGTATGTTTCCAAAGGATAGCCTTATACTCCTTTCCCCTCTTAAATTTTGTCCATCTCATCCTTCGGTTTGTTGTAAGTTCTCTAAGGTAGCATGGATTAGGTTCAGGGAAAGTGTTCGTGGAGTTTCGAGATCCCAGCTGCTCTCTGCGGTTAAGTTGGGCTCCAGAAAAGATGCGCCCAATTCAGTGACTGAAAATGATGGGATCGCATACCTCGTTGCAAACAACAGCTGTCAACTGCTTGGGCCCATCCTCCCTGATCTGATGGTGTTTGAGTGGGTAATTACTGCCTGCTGGAGAGCGAGGGGGATTGGTAGTGCTCTGGACCGATTGAGGACTCTCTGACCTCAGCTCGCTTCTCCAGCCAGATTTTCAGCGCAGTGTAGAGGCGGCTTTTCAAAAGTGTTTGTAACTTCTCTGAATCATATGCAACTCCTTCCAACATGTCTAACCTCGTTGTGATTTTATTATTGTTGTTAGCATTGTTATTTCCTATTATTTATTTAACTCTGCTTCTTTCCATCCCCCTTATTTGGGTGTCTCCCGGTGGAGGTTCACTTATGGATTTGGGTGGAAAAAGGAGCCAGACTGCTGGCCTGGACCCTTCTCACCCATGTCCCCCTGGCCCCATCACATTTTATCTTTCGTTGCTTCATGTAATTTGCGTGTTGCTGTGTGACCTTTGGTTTTGTTCTCCAAATAGATACAAATAAAATATTAAGTTTTCTTCTCTCTTTACCCCTTGAATGAACTTCTAAAATAAATACTTTATTTTTCAACCCGAATCACAGTGCTTTTCTTTCTCGGAGGATAAGAAGTACTAGTCTGGGAAAGGATTTAGAATCAAGAGCCCATACAGGCTGTGTTCTCACTTCCAGTATGCCTGGCCATCTCTTCCTTCTTCCATGCAGTCTCACCTTCTCACTTTGATCTCCTTTAGGGAGATCTGGCAGCTCTTCTCCGGACCTCAGGGTTACAAGGCACTCCCCAGCACCCCACGCTTCCCTGCATGCCAATCTATCAGCCTCTGTTTGCTCATTTTGATTCAGACCCATTGCGAACTTTGAGGCCAGACTGATGGGAACAGGAGCGCCCAATACTTCCACTCCTTGGCTGAATAACCCTGAAGCCAGTTTCTTACCCTTTTCTAAAAGCCTCGATTACTTGTCTGTAGGATGAAGAGGCGAATATTTACCTCACAAGTTTATTGTCAAGATTAAGTAAAGTTATTTATTTAAGGCATCTGGTAGTGTTTCGTGTTTGAGACAAACCATTTCAAAAGATTCAAATGTGTGAATAGGAAGTGTGGATAGATGCAAAGAGGGAGGAAAGTGTTCTTTGTTGGGACAGAGTTCGCTGGGGCCCCTTTGGGATCATTTTAGAAACTTATTTAAAACTGTCACACAAGAACTTACCCCAAGGTCTGTCTCCTCTTCTCTGTGGGAATCTAAATGATAGGTCTGCTGCAAAGATCCTAGCATGGTGCCTTGAGCACAGTAGGTGCTCAAGAGATGGCAGTTTCCTTCTTTCTCACTCCCTTCAAAAGGAGTAAGAAACCTTTTTATTTGTGAGCCGCAGAAACACCTTCACGACTTAAAAATTAATGTTCCAAGTCTAGGAGTGGGCAGCACATTTTCCCTCTGTGTCTTCAAAGAGAAGTGGGTCATCACCTCGGGCCTGAAATTCGGAGCAGAGTCGGTCTCCCCTCGGCTCGGTGCATCCTCTTTGCTGCACAAGCAAACCTGGGGATCGCCCCCAGCCCCTGGGCCTCAGCCCCTCTCCCCCGCCTAGCGCAACAGACCCAGCGATGCCTCCACCTCCTTCTCCATCGGGTGTCCTTTAATAATAAATGCCCTTATGCCATTACATTATATTGTGGGTTTTGAAAATTTAAAATACAGCTGATGCAATATTAATTGCCTATAGTGGTATAAAACACAGGGCCGGAGCCCAGCCGGGCTGCAGAGGAGGCGGCCGTGAGCGTCCCGCGCCGAAGTGAAGCGCTCCAGACAGACGCGCCTTTGCGGGCTGCAAGGTTTCCTGCAGGTAAGAGCCTTCAGCTTTTCTGGCCCGGGAAAGAATCCGATATCCGCCTCCATCTCCTTTCTGAAAAGTTCCCTGCTGTGTTATATATATAAATATAAATAAATGAATAAATAAATAAATATACATTTAAATTAATAGCCTCAGAAGTTTGGAGGACTTTTTTTTTTTTTTTTTTTTTTTTTAAAGGCGAGGGAGAGATGAGCCGCCTGAAAGTTAAGATCTGCTCCATAACTGGACTGGTTGGGTTATGAGTTGACCCGCGCCTCTGCGACTGGTCGGCTTCAGATGCCTGGGCTGCCCTAGCGCACTGGTATTTTGACCAGCTTCTACCTGCGGGGCGGGAGCTGCTGCTCCGTCCACGACGCGCCCCACCCTCTCCCACCCACTGAGTGCGACGGCTCGGCGCCGCTGCCTCTCTCCTTGGGCTCTCTCAGGAAGCCTCGGGAGCTGCGGTTTCTCCGGAATTGTGCAGTCGCCTCTGCGAGGCGGAGGCACAGACCTCTCAAGAGCGGAGGGTGGGTAGGTTCCAACCGGTTTGGGGTTCACATAGGCCTCTTTTGCATCCTGGTGGGCCATTTCCTAACCGTGTGACCTTGGGCAAGTCACATCACTTCTGTAAGCTTCTCTTGATGACTGCAAAACCTCACAAGAATAATTTTGAAGAGCAACTGGAAAACACTTCGGAGCAGATTTTCCGTTCCAAAATACCACCAACTTGAAACATTCACTGTCCTGGCCCAGCTGGGAGTTTCTTTAAAAGTCCAGAAGAGAAAGGGGGCTGGGAAGGGGCAGTGTTCAGGGCTGTTTGTATGGAAAGCTGCACTGGGCCTTTCAAGATGGGATTTTGAGAATACTCTGTGGAGTAGGGAGAGGATTCTAGGCACTTGGCTGTCTGGAATTAGGGTCTGACCCGGAATGAGCATGACCCATGCAGAGCCCTGCATGGCTGAAGTCATGGGTTCCTCTTGAATCCTGGGCTCCTGGATTCCTGTGCAGATCTCTGGCCAGGAGTTTACTGTCTCTCTCTCTGTGCTTAAGATAGTATCAGTTTTGTTCACCGTTTTATACCCAGTGTCCAACTCAGGGTCTGGACTAGAGTGGCAGACAATGGGTATCTGTGAAATGAATGAATGAATGAATGAATGAATGAGGTTTTTGTTTTGTAAAATGAAAGGATCCTTTCCAGCCCTGTCCTTCCTAGATTCTGGGCACCATAGCAAAGAAGAGACATCATGGGAATGGGGGCAGGGTCAAGGTGATGATCTGAAGCCCCAGCTTCCATTCAGAGGCAGCCAGTTTCCTTCCTGTTTAAATTAGAAGAAACCTTGCCTCCCTCTGTGGTTATCATGGGTACAGAGGGGATGCTCTGTGATATGGGCCCTCAGAACCTAGATGAGGAATCCGGGGAGAGGATCAGGGGGTGACCTCTGCCCTGCTGCATGTTCCTGAAACTCTCGGCCTTTGAGCCTAGGTTATTTTACTTTCTTACCGAGAAGGAAACAACTCTGGCTCCAGAGTAGACAGTCCTGGGTGGAAAACCTACTCCATCTTTTAGATGAAGTGCCTTTAACTCTCTGAGCCTCGGTGGTCTTATTTGTAAAGTAGGAAAAAAGACAATCTTTCAGGATTGCTGTGATGAGCATCACACAGGCTAGGGCCTGACCCATAGTAGGCATTAATGGATACTTAATCTTTTAAAAACATTGTTATGCTCAGAGAAGTGAGAGTTAGTGTCACAGGGGCAAAATCAGGGCTTGGCCTCCGCTAGGATCAACATTTTCCCCTCTGAAGCCACAGGGTTCATCTATAAAATGAGAGCAGCGGCACTGACTACCAGCTCTCCATGCGGTTGTCAGCGGTAAATCAGAAAGTGTACAAGTAATCTCTTTGCACACCGAGTGGCTCAGGAACCGAAGCGATCATGTAATTCGCTCTCCTGGAGTCCACGGTGTGAATAAGTTCCCGCTGAGAAGCTGGACCCCAATGGCGGCTCCTCGAACTCAAGCCTTCCTTCTTTGCGGAATCCTGGCAAGCAGCAACGTCTTGATTGTTGGAAGACTCAGCGCAGCTCTCCCTCCCAAGGAGTGGGCTCCAGTGAGCAGAAGAAGCGGGGATGGGGTCTCTGATTCGGTCTCCCGGGTTCTGCTCCGCCTTTGGACTTGGTGTCCCCACCAAAGGTGGTGTCCCGACCACTAGGGTGACACTCGCTGACGAAAGCCCCTCTTCAACTGAAGGAGAGACTGAGGCCCGGAGAGGGGCGGAGGGACTTAGTGGCTCCTTCTACCCTAGATTCCTCTCTTCTCCAGTCCTGCTATCTTACTACCCTGTTGTATTTCTTTGTTAGTCCTAATCATTCCCTGACCGCACTCTGTTTATTTATTTAGCAGTAAACGCGCTCAGGGCCAGTACCCGGTCCGCACAGTACCTTTCCCCCACCCCCCTCCAGGAACCCAGCGCGGAGCCTCCCAGAGGGGCGCTTCACAAACTTTTGTTGGATAAGCGAATAATAAAATCTAACATGTATCAAGGGCTTCCTGGATGTCAGGTACTGTTCCAAGCTCTTTATATGCATTATTAATCTTTAAACAACACGAGCCGGTCCCATTTTAAACCCCATTTTACAGATGAGAACGTGGAGGCACGGAGTGTTTATGTAACTTGCCGGGGACAAGCTGTGACACAGCAGTTTGGGGGAGAGCTGGCAAAACACCCACTTCTTCGTCTCACCGGTCCCCAAGCGAGACCCAGATCTGTCGGGGCAGGCGAGGGGCGGCCGCCTGGACTGCGGGCGGAGTAGACGTGTCGGATTTGGCTGAAGGTGCGGCGCGAGCAAAGGAAGAGGTGTAAGCCGACGACGTCCCTTGTCCTCGCAGAGTTTCGGGGCCCTCCACTGGCGCTGCGGGTCTCTCCCTCGTGGTTTCGTGCCGCCTCCCCAGTCTCGGCCACTATCGGCGTGGGTGCGTTCGCTCGTCTCCCACGCAACCCGCCCTCAGCTCCCCTCCAACCTCGCAGGCGCAAAACTCGACCCCAGAGCGCAGGGGCGAGACGGGCCGCGAGCTCTGCGCGCGCAGCAAGCCCCCTTCCCGTCTTCCCTCTCTTCCGCCGAGCGGCTGGAGCCCTCTGCGGTCACCCCGCCCCGGCGAGCGGACGGAGCCAGCGAGGACCCCGGCAGACGAATTAGCCGCCCCTTCGATCGCTCGGTTCGGATCAGGTCAGGTTTCCCTCCGCCCCCCGACGGCGCTTCCGCACTCGCCGGGCTCCCAGGGCTCCCCTGCCGGGTCAGGGTTCGCCCGGCTCCTCCCCGCGCCTCCGGAGGGGGCTTCCTCTGTGCGCTGTTCCGGCTTGGGGAGCCCCCTGGACTGCGGAGGTGGCGTTGCGAAGAGAGGGTTGAGCGGCCAGGCCCCGGCTCCTCCCGGGGTGTCCTCCCCATCCGTTGCTTTCCGTCTCCAGCGCGTGGAGGACTTGTCTCCAGAAAGCGTCAGTTCTCTCTGCCCTTTGCCTCAGTCCAGCATTGCCCAGCCTGACGCTGGAGGCAAACTGGAACCGAAGCAGCACTCTCTCTTGAGTTTTAGGATTCACACACAAAATCCTAGTGTTCATCTTAAGAAAATCAAAATTTTGTTGGATTTCTTATACCTATTTAGGACTGATGTTTTTACTTGGAATTACATAGGGAGGGACATCACCCTAATTTCAAGAAGTCTCTGGACGAATCCTACCCCCGATACCCTATCTTTTTTCTTCCACTCAACACGCCTTCCACCTATCGCACGCGCGCGCGCACACACACACGCGCACACACACGCACAGGCACACGCACAACAGCCCAGCTCCAAAAACCCCTGCGTTTCCTCCTGCGACAGAGCCTCCCTATGCCTGGGGCTTTGCTAGGCAGCTCACCTCTTGGCAGATATAGTTAATGTCCAGCCCTCATAAATCAAGACCATAAAAAGCTTACTTTCATATGCACTCAATTTCTACCAAACCTAAACTAATTGCATAAATTCCTTTAGGCCACTCAGGGCTGCTCTCTGGGTTGGGATCTGATCAATTAGTCATTAGGCACTCCATTAGCTGGGGTTTAAGCTGCCTCATATAAATGTCTCCTGTCAATTTGCTTGTAATTGAATGAATAAAAAAGGTACAATTATTAGCACAGAGGATCAGAATGAGGAGAGGTCAATTTTATTAAAATATTCTAAAAATGTCTTAATCTAATAATAATAACAATAACAACAACGGATAATTGGAAGGCATTTAGACATGAGCCACTCCAAGAATCTCTCCATGTTAAAGAAAGATCTGGCCTGAGACACAGCAAAACTGAGTATGTGTCTATGCTCTGCCACCTTGGGAGACTAGTCTGTTCCACTCTTAGGGCCTTAGTATTTTTACCTGTAGGTTGGAGGTGATTTTTTTTTTTTAAACTACTTTTATATTTTGTCAGAATTAATTCACGCATATAGTTAAAAATTGAACACAGAAAGACAATTTGACTAATCCCCACTCTCAGCCACTTTTAGCTGTTTCTTTTGGAAGTTAATTGCAAATCTAAATTATATGGTTTTTGTACTATTTTTCTCCTTCTAAAGTTGAGAGTTTGTGTCTTCATGTTTTGATTAAATAATACACGATTCAAATTCAAAAGAACTACAACATTTGCAATGAAAAGCCTTTCTTCCACCCTTGACCCCAAGCTAGCCAGTTCCCACTGTTGAAGGCAAGTAACATTATCCATTTCTTGTGTACACTCCAGAGAGATTTTATTGGCTGTCATTTTTTTGATTTGTCATTTTTAGTCATTGTGCACTAATTTCTTGCTATGGTATCAGAGAACTAAGAATAATAATAATCTTGAATAATCTTCCATACCAAGAAACCTTGGAAGTTTTATACAAAAATCAATAATGAAAAAATATGAACTGGATGGGCAGTTGAAAATTCTGGTTCTTTTTTTTTTTTGGCTAAAAATTAACTTGAAGATTCAAGATTCCATGATATATAAAAACTGCCTACTCACAAACATAAAGAGTGTTTATGGACTGATTTGCATTCTATCCCATCTCCTTCCAAATAGAATGTAAAGCAGCCTATCTGTAAGTACTATGGGATCAGTGAGCCCGTTTTTTGCCTTAAGAAGAGTTTTTCTGTGGTGTGTAATAGCAGTGATGGGACTGGAGAGAACATCAGTGACATCATTTAATAATCTGCCTAGGGCTGGGGATTGAGCACGAGACTGCAGAAATTCCAGCCAAGCTCCTGTGTGTGAAGGAATTACTAGCGTCAGAGGGTAAATTCTATCTCTGACAGCAGTTGAAGGTGGTGATCTGGATTGACTAATGGGCGATGTGCAGGGAACCATTGTTTCGGAGGCAGGATTGATTTGTACTGAGCCTTGCATACTCTCTCAACGAATTTTTCTTGTAGTGCAAAGCGTGGATTGAAAGAGTTAACTAGGAGAATCCTGGTCATCTCTGGTCACCATACAGGCCACAGGGTGCAGTGGGAAGGAATCTGAAATGTGCACAGAAAGGTCTGAGTTCAGGCACGTTGTTCTGTGTGTTCTTGGCAACTCAGCTCACTTCTCAGTGCCTCAGTTTCCACAACTCTAAGGTAGGGAACTGAATTCGGTAGTAGTTCAATTTTGGTGAGGATTCATGGACTCCTTTGAGAATCTGAAGAAAACTATTTCCCTAACCCAGAAAAATGTAGCTCTGTACAGTCAGGTTTTTTGCTGACTTCTTGAAGGTTAACCGTGTATCTGCTGGATTCATCCCATGAATTTATGAGTCCCAGATTAAGACCCCCTGGAACAGGTCCTGTAATGGCTACTCTTCATCTGGCTGAGTATATGGTCAAGTACCCATAAGCATGGAAACCAGTGTAGCAAACTGGGAAGAACTTTACTGAAGGTGAAAATAAAGTGTCAGTTAGAGTATGAGCCAATTGTCAATAAAGAATCCAAATGGCTTTGGCAAAATTATTCTTCAGATCAATAGTCTCCCAAGAGACAGTGTGGTGGAGTGAAAAAACCCTACATTAGGGGTCAGAATCTAGTGTTTTTGTTTTTGTTTTAACCAGTCTGCCAACAGCTAGAATTGAGATATTTAGCTGGTGGCTTCCCTGCTCTGACCCTCTCTTTCCTTTCTTTCTTTCTTTTTTTAAAGATTTTATTTATTTATTTGACAGAGAGAGAGAGGATCACAAGCAGGCAGAGAGGCAGACAGAGGGGTGGAGGAAGCAGGCTCCCTGCTGAGCAGAGAGCCTGATGTGGGGCTCGATCCTAGGACCCTGAGATCATGACGTGAGCCGAAGGCAGAGGCTTTAACCCACTGAGCCACCCAGGCACCCCGACCTCTTTTCTTATGGGTAAAATGAGAAGAGGCGAGATGACTTTCGAAGCTTCCAGTTATGACATTAGTGAGCTTGTGTGTGTAGACACTGGCATGTCTTACATTTAATATTTGTTTCAACTTATTTTATTTTTCTGTCTGCTTTCAAAAAGATAGCTGTACAATCAAAGTAGAATTGGAAGGAGAGGTTACCAAGTGTGGTGTCCGCTGGGTTCCCAGCACTGAGGTTCTAAAACCATGGGGCAGAAACATCACCCCATGTCCTAATGAAAAAATAAAAACACCAACAGTTTGTAAGTTTAAAAATTAAAGGCGGGGGTGGGGTAAAGGAGGCAGGATGAAATTAAAACATTTTGTTAGACTAAATAGTCCTGGCTCAGACAAGCCAGTTCATCAGCAGGCCTGGGGAGCCCCAGTGAGGAGTAGAGGGACCAGGAGGTGGGTGGTTATAGGCTGGGCAGGGTAGTGTGTGCCCACCCCCCACATGCCCATTCCAGTTTTGGCTGGAATCCACAGATAAGAGAATGCTGACCAGGGCTCCAGAGCTTCATTTTTTTCCCCCTCTCTGACTGGGGACAATGCTCGCAACCACTAGCTCACTTAGCATTTGAGGGGCTGTATGGTCACGGGGTTCGTGTAAAATGATAAGAACATCGGCCACCTTCAACTCTTCCGGCTCCAACTTCCTGAAGTTTCTCTGGTCCTATAGACTTTTCCCCCAGTTTTATTGAGAGATGATTGACAAATAACATTGCGTAAGTTTAAGGTGTACAACATAGTGATTTGTTATGCTATTGAGTTATTGAAAATAATCACCACAATAAGACTAGTTCACACCCATCATTTCACATAGTTACAATTTTTTTTTTAAGATTTTATTTATTTATTTGACAGACAGAGATCGCAAGTAGGCAGAGAGGCAGACAGATAGAGAGAGAGGTGGAAGCAGGCTCCCTGCAGAGCACAAAGCCCGATGTGGGGCTCGATCCCAGGACACCAGGACCATGACCTGAGCCGAAGGCAGAGGCTTTAACCCACTGAGCCACCCAGGCGCCCCCAATTTTTTTTCTTATGGTGAGAACTTTTACAATCTCCCCCAGAGCAACTTTTAATATATAATACAGTTTTGCTAGCTATAGTCATCATGTTGTACATTACACCCTCAGAGCTTATTTTATAACTGGAAGTTTGCACTATTTGACAACCTTCACCGAATTCCTGTGTCCTATAGTTTTTACTTCTCAAGTTTTTCTCCCACAGTATCTTTTTTTTTTTTTTAAAGATTTTATTTATTTATTTGACAGAGAGAGACACAGCTAGAGAGGGAACACAAGCAGGAGGAGTGGGAGAGGGAGAAGCAGACTTCCTGCCGAGCAGGGAGCCCTAAATGGGGCTCGATCCCAGGACTTGGACAGAGGCTTAACCCACTGAGCCACCCAGGCGCCCCTCTCCCGTAGTATCTTGATATTGCTTATGGCTTTGGGTTGGATGGCCCTCTGACTTCTGGTGTGATTAGGTCTTTGAGAGGAAGATCGGTATCTCTTGTCACAGTAGGGTTTTTCCATCATAAGAAGAGTTTTAATACTATTTCCTCAAACGCTTTACATTGTCATTGTTAGGCACATGAAATCCTAGAATATGAAGGGAGAAGAATTCATGGAGATTTTCTGGCTGGTGGACATGATGTTCTATCTAGGGGTCCAGGAATCTATATTTTTCATAATCTGTCCAGCTGACTCTGCTTACATGCCTGGATTTAGGAAGATGTTTTGTATACTTTTTTCCCCCACCAAAGTGCCCCACACTAGAGTTTGGGTATATAGCCGGAAACCCAAAATTACTTTCAATGCTTGTTGCATTTAAGGTGGGATAAAATTTGCCTCCCATTTCACAAGGTATCGGTGATTCTTTTTGCCCTCCCCACCATTGCGACGTTAGTTTACTTAAGGAATTAATTGGGGCAGCACCCAGAACCTTTGGTGTAACCACACCCTGCACAATGATATGTGGCTCATAAGAACCAGTAGCTTAGATTGCCAGCAGATTCTAGTGCAGCCTCTTTATTAAAAGGCAAAAAATGAGACCTAAAAACAATTTAGCAGGTGTATCACAAATAGCAGTAAAACAAGCAACAAGTCTGAAGACTACTTTAGCAAGTACTTAACAAATTTTGAAATTAAATCTATGAACGAGCTATTCTTACTCATAATCCTCCCATCCATATCTCTCCCCGCAAAGGTGAAGGGAGGAAAGGAGGAAATTTTAGGGTACAGTGTGTTCCTAGCTTAAAGTACTGCTCCTTCTAAGATGCTCTACAGACCTAGGTGAAGTACTTATAATAAAACCCATATTTTATTTTTTTTAATTTTATTTATTTATTTATCAGAGAGAGAGGGAGGGATGGAGCGAGGACAAGCAGATGGAACAGCATACAGAGGGAGAAGGAGGCTCCCCGCTGAGCAGAGAGCCTGATGCGAGACTCCATCCCAGGACCCTGAGATCATGACGTGAGCCAAAGGCAGAGGCTTAACTCACTGAGCCACCCAGGCGTTCCTAACTCATATTTTAAAAATAAGGTATCAGAACGATTAAACAACTTGGTCAAGGTCACACAACTATAAATTATAGAACTTAGGAGTTAAACCCAGAGTTATCTACTTCTAGAGCTGGACTTGCCACTATGCCATGCTTGCTCCTGTAGAATAAATTGGACTTAAATTTTTAGGGGTGAAATCAGAAGGATTTTATGTGAAAGGAGCTTAGTCTTGTTCAATGGGGCAACAAGGGGGTATAATTAGATAAGAAATGAAGTCACAGAAAGAAAAATTTCGTTTCATACAAGGAAGAAGCTCTGGCAGTCAACGTGGTCCAAGGAGTGGGCTGTGCTGTGAGCCCCTGTCCCGGTGGATTCAAGGCGAGATTTCAGAGAGTGACTTGGGGGGTGGGGTGGAGGGTGGGTTTCAGCATCAGGTGTTTGGTTGAATGAGATCACAGCTCATTCTGGTCCAAAAGCTACTGTTGCTCTGGATGTTTGTTCATTCTTAGATACCTCTAGTGAAAAATATAAAGGGACTCTCTCCTCCAAAAAATGTACAACTTCCTTAAAGGAGCATAGAAAAGAAATGTTATTTTAGTAGGTATATCACAAATAGCAGTAAAACAAGCAACGAGTCTGAAGACTACTTTGGCAAGTACTTAACAAATTGATTTATTATTGTTTATTATATATAATAATGTTATATTAATATTTTAATGTTATTTTAATATTTTTATGTCATTTCTATATATTATGTTATTTTAATATTTTCATTAAAATGTTATCTTGATACTTTTAAATGTTATTTTAATATTTTTATTATTTTAATATGTTTTTAAATGTTATTTTAATATTTTTATTCTTGCATTTGCCTTTTGGAATGTTGATACATGTACTTGAAGCTAATAGCAGTAAAAACAGGCTCGGCTTCTTTACCAGCTTACCATATTAGAAGAACTCAGGGTCACTCAGCCTCCGTCTCTAGTGTTATCACTGAGAGTCCCTAGAGACTTTGAGGGAATGGGAGCTGTCATTGGAGGTTTGTTATTTAAACATGGTTTTGTATGGGGGCGCCTGGGTGGCATAGTTGGTTAAGTGCCTGATTCTTTGTTCTGAGCTCAGGTTGTGATCTAAGGGTCCTGAGAGGGTGAGGCGGGGCCCCACGTGGAGCTCCACACTCAGCTGGGAGTCTGCTTGAGATTTTCTCTCTGTCCTTTCTCTGCCCCTCCCCCTCTTTCCCTCAAATACATAAATTAAAAAAAAAAAGGAAAGAAGACCAGTTTAGTAGAGTAGGGACTAGACTAGGGGCTGTGACTGCCTTTTGCCCACTGGCGCAGCTTTCTCTTCTCTCCCATCTTTTCCTTCTTAAGAAACAAAAAAGCTTCTTTTCCTTTGTTCCTTCAATTCTTTCCCTCCCAGTCTCCTTTTCTTGTCCCCAGTCACAGTGTGCTAGTGCTTGGGAGGACTGGTTAATGTTTTTCAGTTTCTCATTTGGACCCTTGCGTGTCGTGGAGGCAACAGGCTATGGAGGCCATCCGTGCTCCCAGCCAGGGCTCACCTTCCGAAAGGTAGACCAAACATGCCAAGTGAAGACACACCAGAACCAGAAAAGGTGTTTTGGGGGGACGTCAACATCTGATATTTTAAAAAAAGCATCCTAATAGTCAAGTTCAGAATTGTGTTAGACTTCCTGAGGCAGTGTTTTTAATTTCATATGGGCAAAGGGTAACAAAACATTAAGTGCTTAAAGCTTCTAAAGATCTTCCTTTGACCCAACATAAAATAAGTACAATTATAAAACTGATCATGAATACCCTGAACTGTGCTTTTTTTTTTTTTTTTCCATTCTGTAGCACAGGTTGATCAAGAACTAAAGAAAAGTGGGGGTCTCTTCTGATTTCTGTTTTTTTGCCTGGCTTCATTAGAAATTGCTGAAGTCTAGAAAATGATAGAAAGCTTGGGTGGCTCAGTGGGTTAAGCCTCTGCCTTTGGCTCAGGTCATGATCTCAGGGTCCTGGGATTGAGCCCCGCATCAGGCTCTCTGCTCAGCAGGGAGCCTGCTTCTCCCTCTCTCTCTGCCTGCCTCTCTGTCTACTTGTGATCTCTCTCTTTGTCAAATAAATAAATAAAATCTTTTAAAAAAATAGAAAGAAAGGAAGAAATAGCTGAGGTCTAGATATATAATGAATTAAGATAACAAATAGGTCTTATGTTATTACCCCTTGACAGGTCTTGCTTAAGGTGCTGGGGACTCAGCAGAGAACTTGAGGTTCACTGCCTGTCCTCATGGAGCTTATACTCCTACCAAAGACTAGTGATTGGGACTAGTCTTTGGTAGGAGTATAGGAGTCCTGGGACTCCAGAGCCATTTGTTTGTTAGGTATTAACCAAGTTAATCTGACCTTTACCTGTCTGTGGTTCTTGGGAGCCAGTCCCAATCTTTCTGACTATCTCTGTTAGCATAGTATGTGGTGTATGAATACTCACCTCCTCCTTCCTCACCCCTCTGCAGAGAGAAAAGTCATGGAAGTTGAAAAGAAGACACCAACAATAACCCACAAACACTTGGGACCTAGCTGAACATCAGTTGGCACCAAGTTGATGGTGCTACACCATTGATTTTTTTCAAAAACAAAGATAAGAGGAAGTAACAGCTGGAGAGCATGGTGTGTGCTCCTGGCAGTCACAGTTGGCCACTCTACCAACGAAGCCACTTCCTCTATCTCCCGTTTTGGGAGCCAGATTGCGTGATCCAGATTTCATGGGGCCCCCCTCTGTGTACATGACGCGTTGAGATGGACACATCTTCTCTAGAACAAACCAGCTACTGACCGGTGTGCAGGTGGACTCTGCAGAGCTTAAGCCCAGTTAAAATGATTTCAGAGGGTGGGAGGGAGGATGAGAAGAGCCGCTTCCTTTCTGAAGGATGAGAGGTTTGATGCCAACGAGGCAATAAAGTGTATGTCTAGGAGAGTTAGTGAGAAACTATGTTAGTTAGACATCACGTGATGCTCATGTTCCTCCCGGGAGTCACAGTAAGATTTCTTTTCTTTCAAATTTATTTTTTTTTTAATTTTTAAAAAAGATTTTATTTATTTATTTGGCAGACAGAGATCACAAGTAGGCAGAGAGGCAGGCAGAGAGAGAGAGAGAGGAGGAAGTAGGCTCCCCACTGAGCTGAGAGCCCAACGCAGGACTCGATCCCAGGACCCTGCGATCATGACCTGAACCGAAGGCAGAGGCTTTAACCCACTGAGCCACCCAGGCGCCCCTCAAATTTATTTTTAAAGTAAAAGTTATATGTGTCCATAATTTCAAAGTTCAAGTAATTTAGCAAGGCTTGGCACGATTATACATATCCTTGCAGACCACCTCCCCGCCTCCTCCAGTTCTCGGGGCGATCACTTTCATTCCCTTCGACTGGTTCTCTTGCTGTTGACCTCACTGTCTCTAAATACCATGTTCACGTGGCCACCTCTTGTGTGTTCAGTGTCCAGGAATGAGGTGAAGATTTAGCTGTCTCTTGTTCCCTACCCTAATTTCTGCCCCTTTGCCATTCCAGAATAGATCTTAATTTTGGTTAGATCAGTATTCAGTGTTCATATGTTTTACTCTCAAACAATGTTTACTGCTGAGCCATGTAAGAGGGTATAGTTCCTTTTCCTTTTCCACACCATATTTTATTTTTCTTGGCATTAGTAATTATTGCTGTTTCCTGTTTTGTTTTCTCTTTTATTTAGGAACCCCAAACTCTCCCCATGGACATAAATCTTGTCTCAAGACTTTTGAACATACCAAGTGTTCCATCAGTTTACTCTCCTTGAAGAAGACATTTAGGTCTTGGAGCTTTCTGACTTGTCCAGGATGAAGCAGTGGCTCTCTACACAAGCTGAAAGCTGTCTTCCTAGGGGCCCCCTTTGCCATCAGCCTACAGATTGTCTTTTGGGCTGAATCCTCTGTTTTCCAGAATCAGTATCTTTTCTTGGGTTTGTGCCTCATTTAGGTGGCACACATGCTCCCTGAGAAAGACTGTGATGGAAATAGCTTTTTTGGAAAATCATCAGGTCTAAGAACGTCTTTATTCTATTCTAACACATAAATGGCTATTTGACAGCTATAGAATTCTAGGTTGGAATTAATTTTCCCTAAGCCTTTTGAAGAATTTACTCCATTGCTTTCTAGCATTTGGTGTTGAAAATGCTGAAAATTGAAAAGTTCAAGGCCATTCTCATTCTCAATTTGTGTAGGAAACTTATATTCTCGCTCTGGAAGCTTGTATGGTATATTTTTAAAATTTATTCTGCTGAGGCGCCTGGGTGGCTCAGTGGGTTAAAGCCTCTGCCTTCGGCTCAGGTCATGATCTCAGGGTTCCTGGGATGGAGCCCCGCATCCATCGGGCTCTCTGCTCAGCAGGGAACCTGCTTCCCCCCTCTCTCTGCCTGCCTCTCTGCCTACTTGTGATCTCTCTCTCTGTCAAATAAATAAATAAAATCTTAAAAAATAAAATAAAATTTATTCTGCTGGGGCACATGGATGGCTCAGTTGGTTGGGTGACTGCCTTCAGCTCAGGTCATGATCCTGGAGTCCCAGGATCGAGTCTCGCATCGGGCTCCCAGCTCCATGGGGAGTCTGCTTCTCCCTCTGATCTTCTCCTCGCTCATGCTCTCTCTCACTGTCTCTCTCTCCCAAATAAATAAATAAAATCTTAAAAAAAATTTATTCTGCTGAGCAATTTCCATCTTGAAATTCACAACTTTCATTCTTAGAAATTTCCTTACATTATTTCTTGGAAACTTTCTTTTTTTTCCCCCCCTCTGTATTTCTCAAATGCCTATTGTTTTGGTACTGAGCCATCTGGATTGGTTCTCTGATTTATTTATCATTTCTGTACTATTTTTCTCTTTTTGTTTTTGTTTTCTCTTTCAATTTATCCTACTGTTTTCCTGTTTAAAAAATTCTTTTTTAAAAAAGATTTTATGTATTTATTTGTCAGAGAGAGAGAAACTGAGCAAGCACGGAGAGTGGCAAACAGAGGGAGAAGCAGGCTCTCTGCTGATCAAGGAGCCTGATGTGGGACTTGATCCTATGACCCTGGGATCATGACCTGAGCTGAAGGCAGATGCTTAACTGATTGAGCCACCCAGGCATCTCGTGTTTAAAAAATTCTAACATATTTTTGCTCTTAATTTTTTTTTATTTCATGGATGCTGTCTTTTTAGTGATAGTAGCTCTGAGTTATATTCAATTACATATCTAATATTACTAATCATTTCTAAATTTCTTCTTTCCTCGGTGTCTGTTTCCTCGAAAGTGTTTTTATTCTCAATATTACTGTTATGGTCTCTGTGCCTTGATATTGTTTGATTAGGTAAAAGGTTTACTGGAAGCTCTGCACACATAAATTGGCTTTGTTTACTTGGGTTTTCTATTTAGAGTGACCTGGTTGGGCTTCCTTGAAGAGTCTCCAATGCTAGTTTTTTTGTTTGTCTTTCTTCTTTGGATGGGTTAATTCCCAGAGAGGGGGAATTGAGAATCTCTCAGTATCCCTTTGAAGCATCTGTGTCTGGCTATTCATGTTCAGGGTGCTGAGTGAGAGAAAAGGGAAATGATTTTCAACATTTAGAATGTAAAATTTTATTTAATTCCACTGCTTTCAATATAGTTTCCCACCCTTAACTATGGCTGGTGTTCCAAATAGAGTCACTTAAAAAAAAAAAAAGAACCCCACATTTTTCTAGTGCGCAAATCACCAGCGTTCTGTGGGGTTTGGATGAGGCCGTTCCCCAGCTGGGCCAAGTTGTTGTGGTAGCTCTAACTGCCCATCTGGAGGTCTAACTGCTTTTTAAACAAGCTCTCTGCCAAGTCACCGGTTTGCAGCCTCATCTTAACTCCCACTTTCAGAGATATGAGGTACTGTCACTTTGCAAGTCTTTTAGGGAATTTGCTGGGCATTTTGGGTTCGTTCTCAACTCTCCCCCCGCCCCCCACCAAACTTAGGATTCAGCTTTCTTGACTCTGTTATCACTTACCTCTTGCTTGCTCTCCAGTTTCAAAAAAAACCTCTTTTTTTTTTTAATTTGTCTTTGTTCCTGTTCTCTTTGTCCATGTAGGCTTATGCCTTAAATATCCTTTAATCATGATTTTAAGGCCAGGTTCTGGGACAGAGGGGGCTGAAATACATGCTCAGTCTCCTATTTTAACTGGAAATCTCCAGAGCAGAGATTCTGGACAAAGGTCCGAGGACTCCTGGTAGAGTCACACATGTGCTTTGAAGGGCATTTTTGTATCCCTTGAAACTGTATGCAAAATTGTGTGTCTTTATGTGTATATCCTCACCCTTACTGAGTCTGGAGCTTTTATCAAATTTTCAAAGCGATCTGTCCTCAAAATCTAGGTACTGTTTCTCCAGAGGCCAAGTATATATTACATTGGGAAGAAGGTGGCATAAGCTTGAAGATATTCAAATTTAGGGAAAGATCAGACCAGACCAACTTTTCAACCCTGCTAACAGTTGAAGGTTCAGTCACTAGGGCAGAACAATCCTTGAAGACCAATTCATTCCTACTCATAGTTGTTGTCTGGGTCCTAAGAACCATGCATTATGCCTGAGACATGTTAAAAAATCAGAGGCGGAAAGTAACTGATGAAACCTTTGAGATGATTCTTTCAGAGTAACAGACCCAAATGCCAGAAAGTCAAGTAAATGAGAAAATGAGCCACCCACAGGGTGGCAGAGAGTGGTGCAGATGGTGGTGAACCAGCGGGCACATTTCTGGCCTGAAAGGGGCAGAAGGTACCCAGCATCAGCCCATGACTGCTGTGTGGGAAAATGAGCCCCAAGTAAGCAAATCTGTTTTTCAAGAGAAGCTGGAAATCTAGGTTTCTACAAAGTGATACGGTACCTACTTGTCTCTTCTTCCTTAAAATAAAAGTTAAAAAAATCACGTAGAGACCCACCTCAACACATATTCAGGCCAGATTTAACTTCCAGACCACAAATTTGTGGTATCTCCTCTGCTCTAATCTTCTTTGGCATACTGGGAGCCCAGAATAAGGATGCTCCCATGTCATTGTTGCCCAAGAAAAGGATCTAGATTGGTTCTTGGATCTCAGAGGGGAGCCGTAGGTCCTTCCTATATAAAAGGTGGACACTGGTGGCATGAGAGTGTGTGTGTGTGTGTGTGTGTGTGTATGGAAAAGAGAGAAAGAAAGAGGGAGAGACAGAAAGGGAGGCCGAGTGTAGGAGGAAGGAAGGCAAGACTCTCGTGAAGAGATAAGATGAAGAGACAGAGTTGGTTTTGGCCCCAGTAGCTCTACTTCTCAGAGTTTGATGGAAAGAGTTATACAAAATAGGGGGATAGGGTGGGTGGAGATTGGGTGGGCAACACTGCTGAGTAGTTTTAAGGTATTTTAGGGAAGTCCAGTGCTCTCTAATAAAATTTCTCTAATTATGAAAATGTTTTCTGTATCTGCACTGTCCAGTATGGTAGCCAGTAGCCACATGTGGCTACTAAACACTTGAGATGAGACTAATGCAACCGAAGAAGGGAATTTTTAGCTTAATTAAAATTTGAAAGCCTCCTGTGGCTACTGGCTACCACACTGGGCCAGGCAGGATGGACCAGTTATCCCAGCATGCATTATGTCTTCCTTCGTGGGTGGCATGTGGATAATTATGACAGAGAAACATGTCTATTTTTGTAGCTACGCCCATCCACACACACACACACACACACACACACACACACACACACGCACCCTGAGCCCATGATTTCATGGCTACCGTTCCCTGGCTGGGATCAAGTTTAAAAAGGCAGTACATTTAAGAAAAATGTTTAGAAAACATTTTTAGTAAACATATTTAATAAATAGTATTTAGGAGGTATATACATAGGCAGTTATCATAGAGGTCATGCAAATGACTGAAGTTTGGGAATCAAAGATCTTTATGGATATTTACCAAACTGTGGTCCACATAGCACTGGTCACTCATGTGGTTTCACAGTAAGAAGTATCCCACTGACAAGTTAAATCAGTTTGGACAGTTTTCAAACAACTCTGTTGTTGTTGCTGTTTAATTGCAGAACTTTTCAGAGTCTCTTATAAGTCGGAATGAATGTGAATCTCCAGGAAAGGGGTGTAGAATATAGCATTTCTCACACCTATTGTAAGAAGGAAGGACTCCTGTCCTTTTATTTTTTCTCCAGGGCATCCACTGTTTTGAGGGATGTTGCTTAGAACCTAGTTGGGAAACAACATGGCCTAGTTTTTCCCTACGGGTCAGAAAGTATTTTAGGCTCTGCGGCCATACAGTCTCTGTTGTAGGCACTTAACTCTGTCATCCCTGCACAGAGGCAGACATCATACACCAGCGAATGGCCATGGCTGCATGCTTAGAACACTTTGTTTACAAAAACAGGCAGCAGGCCGGATAGAGGAGGCAGCACCACAGCAGATAACCTTGTCACAGTTCTGCCAGCCGTTAACCTGAATTTGACCTCATGACCTTGAAAGTGGAGAGAGTGGGAAAGGCATAGGCTTTGGAGTCAGGAAGATGGGCTTGAACACCAGCTATGCTATAGTAGTTATGTGACCTTGGGCAGGTACCGTGGCTTAGCCCTTCTGCCTCTATCTGGAAAACAGTAACTAACACGATTGAATATCCACTAGGTGCCATGCCGGCACTCTACCAGGCTCTGGGCAGACCGGCGAGATTTCGGTCCTCATGGAGGCAGAAAAGTATGACAGACAGTAACTGCCAGGGTTGGAAGTAACCCTTTACTTGGGGTAAAATGTGGAAATAATACTTCAGCTGAAGACATTTTCATTTATTGGATCCTTACCATGAGCCAATCACCTACTCTTCCTAAATGTGTGATGTCATTTGAGATAAACACGTTATCACCATTTTAGAAGTAAGAAAACTGTGGCACAGAGAAGCTAAGTATCTTACCTAAAGGCACACAGCTAAGAAGGGGCCATTAGGGACTTTAGGACCTTCTGACACCAAATCCCCTGTTCCTTCCTTTACACCCTACTTACCTTACCAGGTAGGCTGAAGCTCGAGTAAGAACACAAGTGAAATATGCTCAGACATCTAGCAGGTGCTTATCAATGTCAGTCCTTTCCTTGGAATCCCCCTCCTCCGAGTGGAATCCTTCAGGGTGACTTTCCTGGAATCTGAGAGTTAAGCTGCTAGAGAGCGGGCCCCCAAGCCTTTATCCTGGAGAGTCCTGTGGATTTCTACATTGAAATAAATGTAAGTGAAATGGAAGAATCTACCCCTTTCTTGACTGCGGGCCAGCAAATGGGTAAGAAATAGAGACAGAGATCAGATCAGATCAGGAAGACATTAATCCCTCCCTGGATTTCCAGGTGAACTCAACAGAGCATGTTCTTCCAGGGGCCAAAAACGACTGATGGACTAGGTCTCTTAAGACACCCTGCATTTCTCCTCAACTCCCTTTCCTATGCTGGTGTGCTCCCTGATATCCTGCTCGGCATCTCCTGAGAACCGGTGCCTTAGAGATGAAAGCCAAGAAAATGCAACAAGCCATCGGCGGCGCTCACTCAATTGATTTTTACACAAAATTTGCCTTCATGCACGAAGGATGGAAAAATGATCCCATAAATAATGGATAACAAAAACAAATGCAGGGAGGAAATCAATAGTCACACACTTGATACCGTAGGGAGATGGGAGAGGAAAATATGGAGGCTCTTCCAGCTAAACGGCCCCCCGGGGAACCCCTTCCAAGCACTTCCTGCTGGGGAGGGAGAGGCACATCTTGCCCTAGCCAGTCTGCTGAATCCCTGGGGAGAGTACCAGGAGTGGGGTGTCTTATGGAGCTTTTGGCTTCCCTGGGTCTTAGTGAGGTTTGGGCTTCTTCCAAAGTTTCAGAGTCCGCCTCGGGGCATTGGAACCATCTGCCCCTCCAAGATCAGCCCGGTTTCTATGTACCCAACCTGGGTACATGCCCTCGTACTTTTCCGGAGCTGTCCTTGGCCTCAGGAGCTCCAGAGGGCTTTCGGAGATGTCAAAAAGGCGGCCATGCCCTGTCTGAGATTCCTCCCTTGTTCTGTTCTCAGCAAGATGCGCCCAGAGCTGGTCACTCACTCTGGTGGGACAAAAGCCCCCAGAATGGCATGGGGAGAGGGCTTTGCATCCTGGTTCTCCCTTGTGCTCTCCCTGTACGGTTCTTGGCAAGTCATTCCATCACTCTGAGCTTTCGTTTCCTCATCTGTAAAATGGGCCAGGCAAAATCTCTAAAGCTGGTAGGAGAGGATACACTACTCTATGTGTATACAGAGCCTGGCATACAGTAAGTACTTAGAATAAGGTAGGCAGGGGCGCCTGGGTTGCTCAGTGGGTTAAAGCCTCTGCCTTCGGCTCAGATCATGATCCCGGGGTCCTGGGATCAAACCCCACGTCGGGCTCTCTGCTCAGCGGGGAGCCTGCTTCCTCCTCTCTGTCTGCCTGCCTCTCTGCCTGCTTGTGATCTCTGTCTGTGAAATAAATAAATAAAATCTTAAAAAAAAAAAGAATAAGGTAGGCAGAGTCACCCTCCGATGACAGCTGAAATCTGTGCCATATGCTCACTTCCGCTGCCTTCAGGGCTTCGCTGTCTTGTGACTGGCCAGGGGCCGTAGCTCCTAATTAGTCTTCTAGCCTCTGGCCTCTTCTCTTTGGTCCTCGCTCCTCATAGTTGTCCCCTCTCTGAAAGGCATGTTTGATGATGTCAGACCTTTTTCTGGTTGTTGTCATCAGTTTTCCTGGTATTCAGTTTCTTTGACGAGGTGGTATGTTCACATGGCTCAGGTCGAAGACGTGAGCATTCCTCCTTTGCTTTCTCTTCCCATCCGTCCAGCACAGGATCACTTTCTTTTATATATTTCCAGGGAAGGTTTATCAATTATAAGCATATATATGTGCTTGTAAATATATATTTATGTATATATATTTCCACGGGTTCTTTTTTTCTCAAGATGGTAGCAGACTATGCATACAGGTCTACACTTCTTATATTATACTTAATATATCCTTATGCTTATTCAGTAGATAAGGGGTTTGTCAGGAGATAAGGATTTGCTTTTTTTAACAGCTGCCCGCTGTATTCCATTCTAGGGATGTACCATCATTTATTTGACCCATCACTGTGAGTGGAATTGGGTTTTTTCTCCCCCAGAGTTTTGCTTTTACGAGCACAGTGGTGATGAGTGACGAGGTACATGTGTAATTTCCCAATACATCTCTAGAATCAATTACTGATGTGTAATCGCTGGGTCGAAGGGGATGTGCACTTTTACTTTTGCTAGATATTGCCAATTTGCTCTCTTCAAACGCAGCCAGCGGTAGCATGAGAGAGGGCCTCTTTCCCTCACTTTGGCCCACCCTCCCAGGGCATCTTCATGGATACTGTGTCCCAAACATTCAGAAGTACCAGTGTTGCCCATCATGTCATCCGATTTCCCAGCGCCATAACTTTCACCTGCTCCCCCTCTGCCTGGGAAACGCCATCATCCTTCAAATCCTCGCTTGATGCTACTTCTGTGTTGCTTCCCTGTGCTCCTGTGCGGACTCCGTCAGTAGCTCCTTCCTGTGTTCTTCCACACCACACCCCGTTTATACAGCGCCTGCCACACAGGTCAGATCTGGTTCTGTGCTTATTGTCAGTGCGTACTCATCTGTGTATCCTCAGTGAGAACTGGGAGCTCTGAGTTACTATTTACTGGATGGACATGCAAGATACTACACTAAACTCGGTCAGGGAAACGATGGGGAAAAAAAAGCAGGATCCCTACTCTCAAGGAACTTGCAGAATTTATTAGAATTCTCTGATTCTGGAAAAAATGGGCACTTGGTCATTTTAATAATTTCTGTTGATGTCCCAGAATTCACATGGACCTTGCAGTGAACAGAGGTGAGGGAATGTGTGTGTGCCCTTGAGAGAAGACAACACACACACACACAAGCCCATCCCCATCTTGAATGTTTTCCTCCCTCCCTCCCACCTTCCTTCCTCCCTCTCTTCTTTCCTTCCCTCCTGGGAATGACTCCCAGAATATTATGGAAGCTATGGTGTTTGTCACAATCGGGCAGCTCACCTCTGGAAGAAGTGAAGTCTAGAACATACCATCTTGGCTGCTATCCAGAGATCAGGAAGGTCTCCATTGCCAATGCAGTGTCCAGTCCGAGCATTGGACCACCAAGACCACTGCCACTACCACTACCTCTGGAAGCTGGAGATGAGACATTAGCATCTCTATACTTTTTCTTGACCATTTGAAAAGGGAAGAAGGATGGATGGAAAGGAGGAAGGAAGGAAGGAGGGAAGGAAAGAAGAAGGAAGGAAAGAAACCTTCCCTCCTTCCTCCCTCCTTCCCTCCCTCCCTCCTTCCTTTCTTTTAGGAACAGGTGAGGGAAAAAAAATGGCTTTGCCAAAGTGAATGGGAAACTTTGAAATATGTACATGATAAAAACACTGTCTTACTCTGCTTCTAAGAGGACATATTCTACTATAAGACCAGATCAGATAGACCTGAAGAAGAGAGCAAGTACAGTTTACACACACAAGCCCATCCCCATCTTGAATGTTTTCCTCCCTCCCTCCCACTTTCCTTCCTCCCTCCCTTACTTCCTCTCCCCTTCTTTCCGTCCCCCCCCCTTCTTTCCTTCCTTCTTTCCCTCCTTTCTTTTAGGAACAACTGAGGAAAAACTGGCTTTGCCAAAGTGAATGGGAAGCTTTGAAATATCAGGTACATGATAAAAACACACTGTCTTGCTTTCTGCTTCTAAGAAGACATATTCTACTATAAGACCAGATCAGATAGCTCTGAAGAAGAGAGCAAGTGCAGTTTACAGACCAAGCCATCACAATAAGGTAAAGGAAAAGTTACAGGAAGGAGAAAAAGTGGACATGAGAAGGAAGCGAGTGCTGCAAAGTTAAGCAGGGGTATGCCAGGACCAAACACTTAACTAGAAGAGAATTTTGAGCTGCTCATTCTCTTGACTCCCCGATTTGAAACCCCAAATCTATCAGAGGAGCTTGATCCTTAATGTGGATTATTATTTTATAAATTATTAAGAAGAGCAATATCTCTCCATTTACTGAATGTCATAACAAAAGAGATAGGAGGAAAACCAAGACATAGCCTACCCAAAGAGCCTAGCATTTGGACAGTGTAAAGTCACTAAATAATTCAGCAGCTATTTGAAAGTATAGTGTTTTGTAATTTCGACAGAACCATCTTAGTCTGGCTCTCTGTAGCACAGAATTTTAAAAAGGTGTTCGCCTTCATGATGATCTATTTCTAGGAGAAATGGGAGTTGGGTGGAAACGCTGGTCAGGAGAGAGAGGACTGTCTAATTAGAGAGCCTTGTGTTTACTCTGATTTTAAACTTTCATGAGACTGCTGAGGGTGAGTTCTGACCAGCTTCTAGTACTGTCTCTGATTTCTTTCTCTGCGCCCACACGCTGGTGCTCTAACTAGACACATCTGTGCCCCGTATGCCCACGGAGAGGACAGCCACTGCTCGTGTGGCAACTGTCGCATATTGCCGGAAAGACGAACGGAGGAGCAAGCCAGGTAGCCACCTTAACTCTCCTAGTAAGGTTGGCGTGCCTGGTCCGGCTGGTTCGGAGCAGCTAGAAACACAAGCTCAACAGCACCTGGAAGACGCTGCACCAGGAAAAGACAGGGATGGGGTGAGGCAAGGGGCCCGAGGGCTGATCCCACACAAAGGAACTAATTCATCGCTCTGGGTGTGGTTTTATGTAGAGCTGACCTTACTACAGGGAAGATTTCAGGCTGTTTGCTGGGGTCCATAAAATTAAACAAAGCGTTCAGAGCATGACAGAGGCAGGATAGCGTTAAGAGAGCACTTGGGTTAGTCTTTAAGTCCTGCTCTTCCCTGGCGGGACTGTGGGCAAGTGCGTCATCTCTGTGTGCCTCAGTTTCCTGCCCTTGAAGGCACAGATAATTATGATGCTTACTTCCCATGGTGGTTGTTAGGATTTCAGTGGAAAATAACATGGTGTAGCAGAACAATGCCTGGCTCAGGGTAAGCACTCAGTATGTATCAACTGCTCTTACTCCTTCGCCCTTAGTTCCTTTGACCCCCGAGAACTGGGGTAGGCATAGTAGCTAGTTACAGAGAACAGAGCTCTGTGTTTAATGTGGCTATTGAGTGAGGGCCTCTGCAAGTACTTATTGGCAAGACAGACTCCTGTGGATGAGTTATGTAAGTGGCATCCCAGAGGTCCCGGCATGGATGCAAACCAATTAAGTTAAGCACTTACCGCAATCACAACTGCAGCTCATAGGTTTAAAAGTGGGAAGAGAGTATACGTGAACTTGGCTTTGCAGTACTTCGCTTTGTCAGGTCTATTAGAAATATAGCCCGTGATTTCCTCACTCTTGTTCTAAATTCTGGAGTACTTTTTGTCTAATGAAGTATAGAATTCTGGATCTATTTTTTACTAGCTATGCAGTCTTGTACATCTATTTATATTCTCTTAAGAGAGTATAATTTTTCTTATCCATTCAATTTCCTTATCTGTTAGAAAGGTTTTAGTACAAACTAAAATCACCCTAGCAATTTTGAAGCACAAGGATCTACTATTGGGAATTAAGTACTTGTAGAATTGTTGTAAGGATGTAGTTGAGCATGTAGGAATGACACCAGGGTATTATGGAAGCTATGGCCTTTGTCACAATCGGGCAGCTCACCTCTGGAAGAAGTGAAGTCTAGAACGTACCATCTTGGCTGCTGTCCAGAGATCAGGAAGGTCTCCACTGCCAATGTAGTGTCCAGTCTGAACACTGGACCACTAAGACCACTGCCATTACCACTACCTCTGGAAGACGGAGATGAGACATTAGCATCTCTATACTTTTTCTTGACCATTTGAAAACAGCAACCATAGCAGAAGATTACCTTTCACTTCATTTCTGCCTTCCAAAACTCGCTCGAGTACATCTACTTTATGAAATCTCTCTCACATCTAGAACCCTAGCTGCAAGGGAGTCTGGAAATGACCTATTAACTTTCCAGCCTCTTAAAAGCTTAAGGGTACTGCAAAGAAGATGGAGATTGACGTTGAGTACTGACTTAACATATCCAGGCCAGAAAATAAGAGTAGTAATGATGTTATGGAGTTATTGTGGGGATTAAATAAGGTAATAAAATGATTTTAAGGCTATGTAACAAAAAAGTAGGCAATCAAAAAATTAATGATTTCCAACACTGCTACTATAGTAGGATTCATTGCTACATCTTTTTAAAAAGACCCAAAGGGAATCATTGTTTCTTCAGATGCCAGGCTGAATTTCCTGTGAGGATGGGAGAATTCTCCATTGCCCTGGTTCCCTCCCAATGACATGAGGTTGTAGCACAGGTGTCTACAGAAGCCCTCCTTGCCATCTGTCAGTGCTTCAGGGTAACTTTCCAGGCCATTCCTCCTGTTTCCCATTCAACACCCCCCCCATTCCGGATTCTACAGTTCCCATCCTGCTCCTTCAAGCCAAATTTCGAGTTCTTTGATTGCCCATTTCACGGTGAGACCTGAATAGAATAATTTGCTTGGTTTGGTCTCAGTTTCATCTCTGACTAATACTGTACCCACTTCACACTCAGCCCAGGCTTAGAACCTTGTACTAAGGATGGAGCCTAAGACCGCACTTGTCATCAAAGGAATTATCAGGCAGAAGCTGAAAGACAGCACTGGGAATTCCAAGATAAAGCTCCAACCAGACAGCTTGTTCTTTCTGTTTTTTTTGTTTTTTTTTTTTAAGAGTTTATTTATTTGTTTGACAGAGAGAAATCACAAGTAGGCAGAGAGAGAGGAGGAAGCAGGCTCCCCGCTGAGCAGAGAGCCCGATGCGGGGCTCGATCCCAGGACCCTGAGATCATGACCTGAGCCCTAGGCAGAGGCTTTAACCCACTGAGCCACCGAGGCACCCCCAAATAGGTTGTTCTGAGGCAAATACAGAGAGAAAATTTATCTTCAATGTCTTCCAACCCACATTTTGTTGTTGCCAAGTGTTTCCCACTTAAATATTGAACTCACCCGTTGCTCTTTTACTTGGGATCATAACAGACATTCTCTACAAACCTTGCTTGTTCTACATCTCATTTTTTTCAGTGTCTTGTAAAACAACTAGCTAGCTCAGGGATTCTCAAGCCTGTTCGGGCCTCCGCTCAGCTCACATGAATCTGAATCTCAGGGGCTCTGGGTGAGGTCTCGGCAGCTGTAGTTTTTAAAGGTCTCCAGAAACAATAACTGTAATGTGCAGCCAGGGTTGAGAGCCGTGGCATAGTCTAACTTGAGTTGCTGTGTCAGTGGGTACAACTGTCTTAATATACTGTCCCAGATAGGGCAGTCCTATTTTTCTTTAATTAGGACTGTTTGCAGGCAATGCCATAACTCAAAAAGGAAATTCATAGCTGCCTCTTAGGGCCCCGTGGCAGGATAAAGTGATAGATAAAGTTTTGGGGTCAGGACACCATTTTAATAGCCCTCAGGCTATACCAGTCAAGCAGGTGACTTTTCCACCCGTGCACAAAACCAGTTGTAGCAGTTTAATGTTTCCTTCTTGATTCAAAAAAATTTTATTCTATGAAATGGAATTATATTTTATCTCTATTCTTCTGTGCAATCTTGGGCAAACTACTTAACCTCTCCGAATACCCATTTCTTCCTTTAGTCAATAGGGATAATAGTAGTACCCACCTGAGAGGATTGTTCTGTGACTATTATATGTGGTTGATGACACGTGTAAAGTACCTGGTACATTAGAGGTGAAAATTAATTCAGCCCGTTACTATTATTGAATTATCTTTTATTCATTGGTGTAGTGTTTAGAAGCTGTTTGAAAAGTAGGTGATGGCAGCAGGTAAATAAATTGGACATGCTCAGTCTGTGACCAGTGGAAGGAATTAAAATGTGCCTCTCCCTTGGAGTACTACTTAGCATGGAATAACCTTAATGGAAATTTCCAATAAGGATGGTTAAGTTTAGTGTCACCTGCCTGGCTTGTTTCTCTACATTGAAATCCTTCCTGCTTGTAAGCTGCAGGGCCATTGAAATAGGTAACATTTGCTTCACAGCTTTTCATCTGAAAAGGATTGCCAGAGTTTGTTATAGGAATAAAGCCGCCATGGATGCAGGGAGAGAAGGGGTAATGGAAAATCCAAGATGTTCTAAATACCATATGTTCACAATCTCATGAACAAAAATCTTGGAAATTTGAAAATGATTCACATGCAGCCATACAAAAATGCCAAAGTAGTCTATAGTGTGTCGTCTCATCAATTTAATGAGCCTTAATGAATGCTTAACATGAGCCAGGCACTGAGCCAGTGCTCTGAAGAAGATAAGCAAGACATAGACCCAGCCTGTCAGAGGTCAGAAACCCCTGGGAAGACTGACAACTAGAGATCACTATTAAATAGGACTATTGAAAGTAATGGCTTTAGGACTATTTGGTAAAATTGAAAAAATAAAGAGATATGAAGTTGAAAGTGTAAGATACAAAGTGGCAAATAGAATATAATTCTCTTAATGTTAAAATATGCCCAAAAAAGGACTGAGAAGAAATACAATATATAAAAACGACAGGTATAATTTTATGAAGATGGGGTATTATGGCTAGATTTTTTTCCCCTTCTGTTCTCTAGTTCCCAAAGTTTCTCTATTTTTTAATTTTTTAAAAAAATTTTAAAAAGACTTATTTATCTGAGAAAGAGGGCACACCTGCACTCATGAGCAGGGAATGGGCAGAGAGAGAGAGAATGAGGGAGAGAGAGAATCTCAAACAGGTTCCCTGCTGAGCATGGAGCCCAATGTGGGGCTTGATCTCACAACCCTGAGATCAGGACTTGAGCTGAAATCAGGAGTCAGACGCTTAACCCACTGAGCCACCCAGATGCCCCTCTGTTTTTTTGATACATTATTTTCTTAATGAAAAATTTAAACATAAAACACCTTAAAATGTATCCTGAAGTACAACAGGAATGACCCATCTTCTATCTCTTTGCTATCTCAAGCTCTAATATCTGTCTCAGTTCAGGCTTCCAGAAAGCAACAACCAAGACACGAGCCTGGGTGCAGGTTTTTTCTTTGGGAGGAGACCCTAGGAAGGCCGGCTGAAAGAATGAGGAAGATGAGACACCGGGAAGAGAAGCTGATGCACCTGGGTGCCCTTGTGAGCTGCTCACCACCGGAGCGACTGGAGCACAGCCTCACTGGGCAGCCTCTGCAGAACCACGTGATCTGCGTCTCTGCTGAGCTGTCCCTCTGAAAGACAGGAGGCCAGTTGGCCCCTTAGCCACTGGCTCCTATCCCCAGTAATTGAGGATTGCTCTTGGAAGTGTGGACTCTCCCCAGCATCCCGGCTGGGCTGTGCCTGGGTTAAGTGGCCGTCCTCAGCCTTGGAGAGGTCTGGAGGCAGACTAGCAGAGAGATGGCAGAGGGGTTGTAGGACGCTTCTTGTGAGCATGGAGCGATCCAGCACTGCATTGATAACAGGGGTGCAGAAGGCATGGGCTGGGCACGCCAGGCCGCTGAGGTTTTCAAACATGTCTCAACTTCCAGGATCCCTCCCTGCTCCGTTCAGAGTGTACCAACAACTCAGAAACCTGGAAGGCAGGTCTCTCACAATTGAGAATAACGGGGAATTGGGAATTGAGGACAAATGCAATGAGTACTAAGTTCTTACAGATCTCAAGAGGTTGGAATGACAGATCACATTTTAAAGATAGAATTTAAATAATGAGAAATGAAAGTTAAAAATGTATACATTACTCCAAACAAACAAAGGCAAAGGCAAAAGACTGGAAAATGTGACTTAACCAGAGAAAATTTCATGCGATAGAATACACTTGGGTTTGAGTTAACCCTAAACCTGAAATATGAACCAATGGAAATTTTATTCCATCTTGCACTGCAACGTGTGCACTGAAGAAGCAGGATAAAAGGCCCACGTACTCTGAACTAGCTAGCAGTAGTGCTGAGCTAGGTTGTGGGCACCCCCTCCAAGTGAGACATAGACCAGGTGGAACGTGGGTGCAGGAGAACCACCAGGGCTGGCCCCAGTGGGGAAGAGGCAGAAATCACGTACTTTGGGCTAAAGGGACAGAGGGTATTTAGCCAAGAAGGAGGCCGGGGGTGGGGGGAACTTGAGTGCTTACTTCAAATGTCTCAAAGGCTCTTGAGGGGAAGCAATGGGAGGCGGTGTGGCATGTGGTGGAGAGAAGATGGTATAGAGAGGGTCAGACACACCTGCCTTGGTTGGACTCCCCTTCTGATGTTAACTTGCTGCATAGGCTCAGTCAGGTTATCTGTAAAATGAAAATGCTAATGATCCTTACATCACATGGTTGTGTGTATAGCAAATGAGATGTGTACGTCAGTTGCTTAACACGGTACCTACCCACATATAAGAGTTCAAATTATGATGATAATTAGAAAGTTACAGAAAAGAGGAATTAAATTTGGTCCCTGTGGCTGCAAATTACTGAGCTAAGGCCACTAGTTCAGTACTAGTTTGATCCTAGTCTGTGTCAGATGTCTGTTACCATCAGAATGCCCCCCAAATTGTAGAGGCTGTCTTTGGAACGTGAGGTCCCTGACCTGGGGTGTGTATAGTCAGCAGGATGGTTTCTGACCAAACCCTTGGAGGAGACTCAAGAGCTTTGTAAGTCCTCCATGTCTGGGGTGTTCGCTGGGCCTTTGCTGGCCCCTGTGTGGGGCTGGGAGTCACCAGTGGTGAGGGTTTCCATGGAAACCACGAGGGGCTCAGAATTCTGTGTCTGTGCACTGCATCTCAGAGGAAAGAGACAAGCAGTGAAGCAGTAATAGTGTGCACTTTTTAAAACTGTCTAATTAAATATTAACCCCAGAGACAGAGCATTAACGGGTCTCTTATGTAAACTTTGTGCATCTCATAACCATCCGGGAAAGGGGCTTAGGTAGAGCACTCCAAGGAAATTAAATCTATACGCCTGTCTCCTTCCCCCCTGCCATCACTGACAAATGGCACAGAGGGCTGCCCTGCGGCCACCGCCCTCTCAGTAAGGCCCTTCCTCGGCCACTGGCCAGGGAGGATGGGGCAGGGCCCAGGGCCAAACCTGACACCATCTTTGACCCTTTCCTCCTTACCTCCTACTGTTTCTTCGGTCTCTGGAATCCCCAAGTATTGGATCCTCAGGAGTGGGTACAGACAAGAGGCAGAAGAAGTAGTGGGGTGCTTAAGGAGAGAACAGAGGTGGGTGGGAGGCAGGAACATGTAGCGAAGCCGCTGGGGCTCAGAAGCATGGGTTTGTGCCTTTAGTTCTGTGATCTTGGGCAAATCCATTGATCTTTCTGGCTCTGGGGGGAAAAAATGAGGATTTGTACTAGAGCTCACGGACCTCTCCAGCAACCATTTTTGTGTAGCCCCTGTGCATGATGCTGTGAGAGAAGAGGCCCAGTTCCTGCCTGGGAGGATTTCACCGTGGAGCCCAGGGGTCTTTGCGTGGGGTCCGTGTGTCCCTTCAAGGTCAAAGAGCAGAGCACCTAAAAAAACCCTTGCCTTTGCACTTAACTTTGTGAGGCTGTGTATGTGTTTGAGTGGTGTGAGTCCTTCGCTTTCACCAAGTTCATACAGGGATCTGTGGCTCTCCAGCCAACCAAGAATCCCTCCCTGCCCTCTTGCATCTCTTCCCAGACCTCAGTCACTTGTATGCCCTTTGTACTATTTGCCATATCTGCATTTCACCTGTGCACAATTTTTCTCTAAAATAAAACTGGATGTAACAGGATACATATGTCAGCAACAGTCTCCATGAATTGTGAGTGTGGGTTTGAGGAGCGAGATACTCTCTAGCAAATCTCTCTACTTATCTATCTACTTCAACAACAACAACAACAACAACAACAACAACAACAGAACCAAAACAAACCCAAAGCCGTTAAATAAAAAGTTCTCCCTTGCATACCACCCCACATACTCTCTACTACCACGCTACACATCTCCCCTGCGGCGTCTCTGGGAAAACACTGGTCCAGTGGTTCCCTCCCAAAACCCTTCCAGCTATCATTCCTTAGGAGCCTGCCACCCACCTTCCCTCACCTGCTCCACAATCTCTTCCCTAGCCAGTCAAGGGGCAGACACGAAGGCCCCTCCTCTCCACATTGTCTGCCTTTGTGATCAGAGATGGTCCGCGGCTGCTGCCAACCCCCGGAGATATCCCCAGACCCAGGTGGCGTGGGGGTAGGGGCCCGAGCTTCCCGCCCCCACCAACCCGGAGCGTTCCCTCTCCGCTGCCCGGACGCGTGCGCCGCTGGTCTTGTGGGGCCCCCTGGCTGACTTTGCGGTGAGTGACAGGGGCTGGCGGCGGGCTGGCAGTGAGTGGAAGCGGTCCTGACACCCGAGCTGTGTGCGGCGCGCTAATTACACTGATGTGGGGTCTGGGCCGCGCGGTCCTTTGCTTAGAGGAAGGATGCGATGCAGGCGTGGGGAGCGAGCGGCACTACAGAGGAAACGGGGGACCAGTGGCACCTAGGCGCATCCATAATTTATAAAATGCCAGCAGCAACAAAGGCAAAGAGGGACCAGAACCAGGAGAACAGAATAGCATAAAGCTTTTTAATGGTCTTTTTCTATTAATGTCAGATGGGCGACCATTTTTCAAGTGGGTGGAAGGGTTCCAAGGCCCCCACAGTTCAGTCACAAAAGCTAAATGCTGCCATTTACCCCTCCTCTCCCGGCTTTATGGAGGAGCTGAGCTGTCCTGCCAGCCAAGTGCGCTGTTTGAGGTTCAAGTGGGCATCTCATCCTTCCTGAGAAGCCGCCTGCTCTTTTGAAGAATGGAAATTCTGCAGAAGAATGGAAAGCCTCTCCGTTCTCTTGTTTCGCGGGGCAGGAGGTTCAGACTCTGTGACTTTTGTCCAGGTCCTGGCGGTGCAGAGTTCAAGAGCGCGGGCTCCGGAGTTGGGACTCAGCATCCGTGAGATCCTGGACACCTACTTACTACTTGATAGGTGCCTCTGTTTCTTCCCTTGTAAAATGGAGATGATAATCTTATCTCCCTCTTGAGATTATTAGGATATTCGGGAATAATGGACATAAATTTACCCAACAGAGTGTGTGGTTGTTGGTTAGCACAGAGCCTTTAACCCTTTCCGGGTGCCTCCAAGTTCCGCCTTCACGGTCTGCTCTTGGGGTTCCTCAGAAGTGGCCCCTATGCTGCGGTTACCTGAAATGTACAGGTGCGCACTACAAACACGGTTTTTGTGGTGTGCTGTTAAGTATCCGGGAACGACTTTATGTTTTTGAGATCTATCCATGTTGCTTCATGCCGAGCTGGCTCATTTATGAGCTGCCGTACAGAATCCCATAGCCCATTTTCCCAATCTTCTATAGCTATTCAAAATATATGATAATTAGGCCTTTCTAATTCTGCTGTTTTGCGTGGCCCTACTCTGTCTGAATTTGCCTCCACTCTTCCTTTTTTTTTTTTTAAAGATTTTTATCTTAATTCCACTTCGTTAACATACAGTGTAATGCTAGTTTCAGGTGTACAATATAGTGATTCAACACTTCCATGCCTCAGGTGCTCATCACAAGGGCCCTCCTTAATCCCCATTACCTACATCCCCATCCCTCCATCAGCTGTCCCCTCTGAGAACCATCAGTTTGTTCTCCCCTCCACTCTTTTTTTTTTTAAGTTCTTTTCTTTTAAAAGATTTTATTTATTTATTTGACAGACAGAGATCACAAGTAGGCAGAGAGGCAGGCAGAGAGAGATTGGGGGAAGCAGGCTCCCTGCCCAGCAGAGAGCCCGACGCGGGGCTCGATCCCAGGACCCTGAGATCATGACCCACTGATGGTCTTAACCCACTGAGCCACCCAGGTGCTCCTCTTTTATGGACTTTTCTATCAAATTTCTAGTAAGGAGCCCACACCACACCCCCAGAAGTATCTTTCTCACTGGATCAACATGTCTTCGGCATGGGAAGTTAAAAAAAAAATACTTGACCAAAACTTTCTTCCTGCACACATTCTGTAGGAAAGTTTTTTCTTAAGAGTCTCCCCTTGAACCCAGGGGCCCCTTGGAATCAGGGTGTCTCTTAAGCCTAATATATCTTCCTTATAAACAACATAAATCATTGAGTACCAAAATTGGAAAAACAGTCTTACATATTAAGCAGGGAAAAGGGAAGTGCTCTCAGTTATATTGAATATTAGCTAATCACGAAAGAGCTCTACCAATGTTTTAAGATCAAAGGAAATTCAAGGGCTCAGTGTGTGGCATTAGCCTCAAGAACAAAAATTACCACAGGAAAGAGCTAAAAAAGATAAAGCAAAACAAAAATCAGAAAGCAACCATCTAGGGCGACAAGAAGAAGAGAAATTGATGTCAAAGCAGATATCTGCTAACCTCGCATCACTGATACCTAGTTTGGATGCCAAGATGACTCATTCCCATGTATACTAGTTTCCCGGACCTGCTATAATGAACTACCACACACTGGGTGTTTTGAACAACAGAAATTCATTGTCTCCCAGTTCCAGAGGCTAGAAGTCCTAGATCAAGGTGCCAGCAGGGTTGATTTCTCCTGAAGCCTGGGAGGGAGAATGTGTTTCAGGCCCCTCTCCTAGATTCTGGTGGTTTCCTGGCAATCCGTGGTGTTCCTTGGCTTGGACACGCATCACTCCCATCTCTGCCTTCATGGCGGTGTTCTTCTTGTGTCTGTGTCTCTGTGCGCAGACTTTCCCTTGTGGTGAGAACACAGTCACCTTAACCTGATCATCTGCAAAGCTCTTACTTCTATATAAGGTCACAATCACAGTATTAGGGGCTTAGCACTTCAACATCTTTCTGGAGGACACAAATCAACCCATAACAGTGTCAACTGTGTTCTTTCTGTACTTTCCCACAATACACAAACCAGTTTTGCCCATTCAGTGTGTTAAAGACTGCATGGGCCCTGTAGTCAAGGAGTTTACAATCCATGTAAACAACACTGACACAGCCGGACCATATATAAGTGTGCCTCGAATCCCAAAAAGATGACCTTGAGAGCGATTTGGCAAAATCAGTTGAGGTTGGAGGTGTGCCTGTCTTACAATCCAGCCAGTTCATGTCTAGAGTCACTAGCGGACGTGCACAGCGCGTTCACTGCATCATCATTTATGTTAACAAACCCAGGGAACAGCCTAAAACTCCAGCAGTAGGAGAATGGATAAAGCTATTATAGGTTCTGGACAGCAGATTAAATAAATGCACCACAGCAACCTGTAGCAACACAGGTAAATTTTAAAAATACAGCATTGAGGATACTTTTATAGAAAAACTACCTTCTAAATTTAGTTCAGTAATTACTTCAGGGGGCCTGAATGGAAAGGGGATATGAGGTGAGCTCAAAGGTCATGCCCAGTGTAATATTCAGGTCTGGCACAAGTATGTTAAAATAGTACAATTTATTGGGGTGCCTGGGTGGCTCAGTGGGTTAAGCCTCTGCCTTCAGCTCAGGTCATGATCCCAGGGTCCTGGGATCGAGCCCCACATCGGGCTCTCTGCTCCGCAGGGAGCCTGCCTCCACCTCTCTCTCTGCCTGCCTCTCTGCCTACTTGTGATCTCTGTCTGTCAAATAAATAAATAAAATCTTTAAAAAAAATAGTACAATTTACTGATTTGTGTGGTAGGTCCTTGGCTTTACTATATTATTCTCTGTGCTTTTCTCTGTGATCAAAATTTTTTAAAAAGATATATTTATTTATTTTAGAGAGAGAGAGAGGGTGGGGACAGTAGGGAGAGTCCCAAGTAGACTCTGTACTGAGTGCAGAGCCCGACTTGGGGCTTGATCTCACGACCCTGAGATCACGACCTGAGCCAAAACCAGGAGTTGGCAGCTCAACTGACTGCACCACCTATAGGCACCTCTGAAATATTTAATAATAAATTTAAGCTGCTCTCTAGAAAGCATCTTAGAGATCTAGATTTTTTTAAAGTTTTTATTCTCAAAAATATTCATCACATATTTAGACAATAACTTGTACATAAATGTTCATAGCAGCTTTATTCGTAATAGTCAAAAAGTGAAATCAACCCAAATGCCAATCAACTAACAAATGAATAAACAAATTATATTATACCCATACAATGGAATATTATTCAGTCATAAAAAGGAACGAAGTACTGATACATGCTTCAGCATGGATAAACCTTGAAAATACTTTGCTAAATGAAAGAAGCTGGACACAAAAGGTAATATATTGTCTGATTTCATTATGTAAAATGTCTAGAGTAGACAAATCTTTATAGCAGAAAGTAGGTTGGTGGCTGCCAAGAGCTGGAGGGAGTGAAGAATAGGGAATGACTACTAATAGGTATGGGGTTTCTTTTGGAGGTGATGGTCTGAATAGTCTGAAATTGGATAGTGGTAATTATCGCATAATTTGGCAAATGTGCTAAAAACCAGTGAAGAGTACACTTTGAAAGGGTGAATTTTATAGTGTGTGAATTACATCCCAATCTAAAAAAAGATACACACTTATGAGCAGGGTCCCTTTAATTGATGGTTCTTTTAGTACTTTGAAGAACTGAGTACAAGAAAAAGCATTTGTATGCATAGATAACATCAGAATATTAGGGATGGTTATCTATGAGAAGTGGGACTAGGTTGGTTTTTTTGTTGTTGTTTCTTTTTTAAGTAGGTTCCATGCCCGGTGTGGAGCTCAACTCAGGGCTTGAACTCACAACCTGGAGATCATGACCTGAGCTGAGACCAAGAGTTGGATGCTTAACCTACTGAGCCACCCAGGCACCTCCAAGGGTCATTTTTTGCGCATATGTTTTTCTTTATTTTTATTCTACATTTTTCAAATTTTCTACAGCAAACATTTTCTAATTTTACGGTAGAAAATTTCTAAAAAAGAATTGTTTTCAAGTGGGGTTTAACAGAAATTTAAAGAAGAGCTCAAAGTAATAATAACTGCTACAATTCATTGGGTTTTTACTTTGTGCCAAGCACCATGTGTTGCCTTGCATTACTCACTGTGAGAAGGACAGACTCCATTGTAACAGTTATAAAAAATGGAATTTGAAAACATTAAGTTTGAATCCGAACTCAGGTTGGTTTCTTCACAAGCCAAGAACACTGAACTGCCACATTGTTGTACTTCTAAAGACTAAAGCTTAGCTGGAAATGAAGCCATTCTGAACTCATTTGCCAGTAGGAGAAATGGGTATTAATCAATCTAACAACAATAAAACAAAACAAATCCCCAAGTCATTTACATGTATGTTTCCAAAAAACACATCTATTTTGCAAAATAAGACTCTTATTCAGGGGGCTGCCTGGGTGGCTCAGTCATTAAGGGTCTGCCTTCCGCTCAGGTCATGATCCCAGGGTCCTGGGATCAAGCCCCGCATTGGGCTCCCTACTCAGCAGGAGGCCTGCTTCTTCCTGCCTCTCTGCCTACTTGTGCTTTCTCTCTGTTAAATAAATAAATAAAATCTTAAAAAAAAAATACTCTTATTCAGGAAGTGTCACATTTCCCTATAACCTTTTTGGTCAGCAACTATTTCTCTATGATTGTGTTAAAAAGAGAAAGATCTTGACATTCTTTTTTCATACATGATAAAGTGATTACAGGATGCATGAAGGACAATTGTAGCCTGGGATAAGGATGAAGGGTGTGAGGTTACTTACTGTAAAGGCATTAGGATTCTCAGCCTGCTGCATGTGCCCAGCACAAAGGAAAGTGGGTATTTGATAGCTCTCCAGTTCCTGTCTGGGGACTCAGCCAAATGGAATCATCTAGACTCAAAACATACTTCGGGGTCTGAATTTTCTATTTGAGCTGTTGCCACTAATCAAATGGGCAGGTAAGGGAGGTGTAGAACTCAGATGCCCCATCCATCAATGTTATAGGCTGAATTTTGGGATTTGAAACTCTATTGGAGGAAGAAGGAAGATTGGCCAGGAAGATGGCAACGGCATGGTCTATTGTAGTGCACGAAGGTTTGTCTATATGGTTAAGCTTACGAAGGGGAAAGAGAAAGAGCCAGATAGAAATCATAGCCAAAGAATGAATGTTGCTGGTGGGGAAAGCTACACTGTAGTGAATCTCGGGTTGAATGATTATTATTCAGGGCTCAGCTATAGGTCTTGTATTTAGCTAGGCACTCCAGGGAGCCTGGAATTCATACATACATACATACATATAGTAAATGTCCAGTTTTCCTTGGGGTTGGGCATCCATTCTCCAATGGGACTGTCAATCAAGGTATTTATTCTTCCTCCTCCTGGCCAAAAGTGGGCCACACTGCACACTGAGAGCGCTACCCTTGAGAGATAGTTCTTCTTCTTCTTCTTCTTCTTTTTTAAATTAACATATAATGTGTTATTAGCCCCAGGTTACAGCCCCAGGTCTGTGAATTGTCAGGCTTACACACTTCCCAGCACTCACCATAGCACATACCCTTCCCAATGTCCATAACCCAACCACCTCTCCCTACCCTCCACCCCCGCAGCAACCCTCAGTTGAGAGATAGTTCTTATCACTTCCTGCTACGTAGACATACGAAGCTGCTTTGGTTTCTGTCCTTCTTGGTTCTTTAGCTTTGTGTATTTATATGGGCTCCTCCATAGCCTTCTGATAAAACCTCCCCATTTTTTTCCTTAAGTTAACCAGTCAGTTTCTTTCACCTAGCTGATGAATCCCTGCTGTTTAAATTTCCCATTTCATGATGTTTCCATGACTGAAGAGAAATTTGAAGAATTTGGAAGGCATTGTGAGGATAGTCCTAAGAATGATTAGCAGGTGATGGATATGTGGGGCCTTCTTAAGGAAATACAGCTCTGTCCCAAGAAAGGAAATTTGAGCTAAGTTAGTTGTCTTTGAGTGAATCTATGCTTTTAAAGAAGATGACACCTCGGACCAGTGTGTCTTTTGAGATAATTCAGGTACAGATTTGCACCCACTGCTCCATTTTATTTTTTTGCATGGAGACATAACAAATTTTTGCAAAGAATTGTCTCTGTTTGTCATCTACAATTCTTCCTTCCCTATTCAATTCACTTTTCCATTCCCTGCAGTCTGGGATGATGGCTGCCAGAGTCAAATCCAATGGGCCTTTTTCCGATCTTATTTTACCTCTGCCTCTTAGCTGTGTTGGACACTGTTGGCCACTCCTTCCTTCTTAAAGTACTTTCTTGCTATGGCTTCTGTGACTCCCCATTCTCCTGATGTTTCTCTCTTACTTCTCTGGCTGATTATTCTCCGCTTCTTTCGGAGACCCTTCCTGGGCCCGTTCCTTAAACCTGCGTGTCTTCAGGGGTTTGAATTAGGTGTTCATTTCTTCATGTTCCACGGAGGTGATTGTTATTTTATCTACTCCCATGGCTTCAATTACTGTCTGTTGGCAGATAATTCTTAAAAGTGCATCTCTCTCTCTTTCAGCATTCCCTCAGTGCCAGATCCTTCTATATAACATCCTCAAGAATATTCTTTTGGCTATGTCATGAGCACTTCAAACCCAGCACTTCCAAAACTGATTTATTCCCTTGTGTGTCATAGTTCAACAAATGGCAACACCACCCACCCAGTGTTCAAATCAGAACCTGAGCATCTTCCGTGATTCTTCCCTTTCATTGATTCTCCAAAGCCAATAAATCACCAGGACCTATTAGCTCAAACAACTAAAATATCTCAAATCCATCCATTTCTCTCCCATTCCATTGCCATGTCTCTAGTCTAGTCCACCATCATTTCTCACTCCTTGGCTACCATAGTCTTCTGGATAGTTATGCTATCCTGAAGCTCTTTACCCATAACAGGCAGCCAGAACCAACCTTTCAAAGTACAAATTGATGATCTCTCTCCTCTGTTTAAAACCCATCAAGGCTTCCACTTCCCTTAGGATAATGCCCCAATTCTTGGTACAGATGGTTAGTTAGCTTTTCCTTATAGTCTCTTGTCAGCCTCTCCAACTTTATTTGTTTTCTCCTGCTTCCCTTATGCTCCTTGCACAGTGAACTTCCCGCATTCTGTTCCTTTTCTCCATCAGCCTTCCGCACATGTTCGCATTGCCTGGAATACTTTTTGTCTCTCCTACTTTGTCTCCCCTACGCAACTTCCACATCTCTTCTTCTTGAAAGGCTTCCATGAGCTTCTTCTCTCCTCCTTCTTCCCATTGACTGGGTTAGTGCCTCTAACTCAGTGCTATATGTTCATGTAAGTCTCTGTTTCTCTTCAATCATATCCCCTATTACAATGTATTGAAATCACCTGTTTTAAGCCCATGACTGTGTCTTTGGGAGATAAAATACCACGGTTTCCCACCATTCTACAGCCAGCACCTACTTCATAGTCAGTACTCATTTGACATTTCTTGAATGAATGAATGAAGTAATAACATAAAAGAGAATAAGAAAAGTGGGCAAATCATTCTTTATTACTACCAAGAATGCAAGAAGAGAAATATTTAAATGGGAGCAAGGAGGGTCTAATTAAACTATTTGGGAAATATTTCTGTAAACTTGGGTTAGTAAACATTAGTGTTGCTTCCTTTGTGGGAAAGGTGACATCTCCTTGGGAGATACAAAATAGAAAATTCTCTCGCTAAGAAAAGCCGGCAGAAAAAGGGATTGGATGATGTCTCTAGACGTTCAAATTCATTAAAAAAGCTTGCCAAATTTGAAATCTGGCTGACTCAGCAAAGTGTTACAAGATTATACCTACATTATAAAGACATATATTATTAAAAGGTGAATAGCTTAAATTCTGAGAGGAATTATTATAATTACTCCTTTTCATATATCCTCAACTCCCTTACTTTTCTTCCACTTCATCATACTCAGTGAAAACCATAGTTTTGGTTCCTTCTAACACCGACCTACTCTGAGCCCATATCCATGTAGCAGAATGTGCTAGTGAAAACCCCCTAAACACACTTCAAAGTCTCACTTCCAAAGGGTGACTTTGAAATTCATGTGGCCCCCAGGCAACGACAGTGCTTGTCTTTGGTCCATTCATCCTCTTATAACGTAGACAATTCATTCACACCTGTCCTCTCCAAGTCTCTAATACCCCCTCCCCAACCCCCCATTTTCAACTGGTAAGTCAGTAGGAAAACCGAAGTCATCTGCAACCAAACCTAAACCTCCCAACTCTTTCTCCCACCTCATGTACTTTCCTTTGGTTTTCATAGATGAACTTTCTACGCTCTTACCTAAAGCCAACACCTTTGCTTCTGGACTAAATCCTTTCTTGATTCACTTACTTCAAGACATGACTCCAGCAAATTTGTCCTGTCTCCTTACACAATCAGTTTTTGCTCTCTGTAACATATTGTTCCCATCTTACAAAAGTCTTCTCTTGACCCCTTTCCCCTCACCAGCTACTAAGGCCCCCTTTCTTTGCTTCCCTTTTCATCAAAACTTCTCAAGAGTTGTCTGTGCTTCCTGTCTTCAATTCCTTTTCTCTCAGGTTCTCTAGAACCCTGGTTCAGTCAAGCTCTACACTAATTGCTCTGTCATGTTTGTCAGTGACCGCCATTTGGCTAAGTTCTGTGGTTACTAAGCAGTCCTCAGCATCTTTTTTTTTTAAAGATTTTATTTATTTATTTGACAGACAGAGATCACAAATAGGCAGAGAGGCAGGCAGAGAGAGAAGGGGAAGCAGGCTCCCCGCTGAGCAGAGAGCCCAATGCAATGCGGGGCTCCATCCCAGGACCCTGGGATCATGACCTGAGCCAAAGGCAGAAGCTTTAACCCACTGAGCCACCCGGGCGCCCAGCAGTTCTCAGCATCTTAAACCCACTGGCGGTGTTTGACCAGTTGACTGCTCCCTTCTCTTTGATACACTTTCCCACTTTGCTTTCAGGACGGCACATTCTCTTGTTTTTCTCCTATACCATTGGCTAATCCTTCACAGTGCCCTTTGCAGATTTCTCCTTTTCTCTCTAAGCTCTTCATTGTAGTGCCTTGGACCTTTTCACCATCGACATGCACTCTCCTGGTCATTGCATCAAAGCCCAACCCAGTTCTGTGATGCACAGGTGTACATTTCCAGCCTTCATCTCTCTCCTGAGCTTCTATAAGACTTCTATGTCCAGCTGCTGATTGACATCCCCACTCAGATGTCAGAGAGACACCTGAAACTTAATCTGTGCAAGGCTGAGCTCCTGATCTTCCTCACTAAATCTGCTCTAGCCCAGCTTTCCCCATCCCAGTATGTTGTAATTACATCCTTCCAGTTGCTCAGGCCAAAAACCTCAGAGCCATTCTTCAGTTTAATTCATCTGCAAATCCGGTTCCCACTTCCCTCAGAGTCTCTCTGCCCACTTCTCATGGCTTCCGCAGCTACCGCCCAAATCCAGGTTGTCATTGTGTCTTACAGCAGCCTCCTGACAAATGGGTGTCCCTGGGTGTTGTAAAAGGAGCAAAAAAGTGAGACAAAAGGGTGTTCACCCTTGCCCGTCAGTCATCCACTCTCAACAAAACTGCTAATATAAGTCAGCTCACGTCACATTGGTGCTCAAAACTGTTCCCTCGGGGTAAATATCCATGTTCCTAGTGGCCCACAGGGCCCTGCATGATCTAGATTCCTGCTGCCTCCCTGACCTCATCCTCTACTACTGTTCCCTGGCTCACTGTTCCCTAGTAAGGCAAACATGCCAGGCCACTCTGAATTAGGGTCTTTGCTGTAACTAATCCCTCTGCTTGGAATGCTTTTTCCATGATTATTATTTCCATGATTATTATTATTTTCCATGCCTGTCTTCCTCCCCTCCCTGAGATTTACTCAAATTCCACGCACTCACCTTCTGACCACCCTGTACAATACTTCCATATCCATTGTTTTTGATTCTCCTTACCTGGCTCAACTTTGTCTTTTTTGCAAAAGTATCAATAATTTTCTAATTTACTTATTATTTATATACTCTATTTTCTAACTCCTTGTAGAATTTACATTCTAAAGGGCAAGGATCATTGTCTGTTTTGGGGATGTAACTTTCCCAAACCTCTGCACTGTTTCTCATCCTCAGCACTAAGACTTTTGAGCTGCAGAACCTTGGGATGTGGGCTGCTCTGTGCTCTGTAGGATGCTTAGCAGGATCCGTGGCCTCCACCCACTAGCTGTCAGTAGTAGCGCCTCATTGTGAAAACCAAAAATGTCCCCAGCCATTGCCAAATATCCCCTGGGGGGCAATATAGTCCCCAGCAGAGAACCACAGTTCTAGAAGAGTACTTGCCACGTTTACTGATTATTTGTTGAAAGAAAGGAAGAAAAGATGAGGAATTTTAGGTACATCTATTTCTCCTGGATTCTCCCAGCATTTATAGTTCATGATAGGCATCACCAGGACGAGCTTTCACTCTAGAGCAGGAAAAGCTAAATCTTGAGCACATGAAGGACTCCATGGCTGACACTATTATTGTTTTTGTGCAAGATGGCATGTGGCGGAGAAAGGTATAAAGTTAAGGGTAGTAAAATAAAATGATGCATCAGAACAAAGACACACTGAGAGGCTTGGTGCCGAGGAAAATACTGTCTGTGAGAGTTGTGTGGATATACTCAGTGGTATTTCTAGATCTTGGGACACTTAGCACTTTCCCACACTGCTTCCATTTCCTTTTTACAGCCATCTTTGTTTCTCAGTATACCTAGGAACCAGTTTCAACAGCTGGTTCTCTCTAAAATACTAGTAATAAAGAAAATATTAATAATAAGAATAATGTTTGCTGAGCACTTACGTGCCAGGCCTAATATGCTATCATTTAATTCATGACAACCTTGGGAGGCAGGTCCTATTGTTAGCCCCCATTCTCCATATGAAGAAACTGAGGCTCAGAGAGGTTAAGTAATTTTTCCAGTGTGACACAGCTGGGATTGAGAATGAGCTGAAACGATATAGTAAGTATAGTAATTTAAGTATATTACACATAACATAACTTATAAATAATAGGGATAGTAAGATAGTTTAATCACAGACCCGTGCAAAAGTCAGTCTCCTTAGTTGAGAGCTATCAGTTTTTTCCCCATAATCAGAAAATATAGAATACACCAAATCATGAAGACAATAATAATTAGACTTTTTGCTGGTTCTTTTATTTGAGTGTTGTTTTCTATTTTCAAAGGAAGACTACTCTGTAGGAAAGAATGGGACCTTCAGTTCTGTTCAGCAAAAACACTTTGTGGGCTTTAGCATAATTTCATAGAGAAGGAAAGGCTGGCCTTACCAAGGAGTATTTTTGCTCATGGATGGGTCCCAAGAACCAAGATTCCTTTGAGTCTGTCAGTCTGTTTCTGATGGTGAAAGGCAAATCAGGTACATGATATAAAATTTAAAAGGGGGAGGGTAGATCTGGAGTGAAAAGTAAGTTTCTATCCCTCTCTGGTCTCCCCGTTCCTCTTTCTAGAGGTACCTCTGCTCTTGAGTTCTCTGAGTGCTTGCACTCAGTTCTCTGCTTAAAATGTCACCGAGGTGGATTTAAGCCTCCATTCGTAGAGGATTTTCTTGTTTCCAGAGCACAGCGCCCTGCACAGCGCCCTTCTCTTCTGATCTCTCAGCAAACAGGCCAACTGTGTGAGAGAAATCTACTGATCAGCTCCACGCGTGTCCCCTTCACGGCATTCCTCCAGGGCCCTGAGACAGTGAATAAGGTCTGGCATTTGTCCCACAAGTCACTGCTCCTTCTCCACTTTCTTGGAAAATCATTAAACGTCTCACAGGTATTTAGTCCTAAAAACCAAATAAAGTGGAGAAGCACGTGCCAAGATTGGCTTTTTAAAAAGTAGTGATCCTTGAATTTCCCTTCATAGGCACGTTTCTCCCCTTCTCTGGCTGGGCTCAGATGCCAGCTGTAGGTTGCCATGGTCCGAAGAAGGACCTGTGGGTCTCCCTTGGCAGATGCTGCCACTGTTTTAGCCTAAGGGCCCTGCAGGCAGCCCCTGGCAACATTTTTAATTCAACATCAAACTTCAACTTGAAATTTGAAAAAGAGGGGGAAAATGACAAGATGTCAATGTCTCGGAACCTAGCAAGTAGGGCTTGTAAATGTACCCAATCCGGATTGCTTTGAGCAGGGGGGAAGTTTTTTCACTTTCTCGTTTTTTGTGAAAGTGATTCTACCGCATGAAAGGGGCCCTCAGGGACGCTGAAGGAGCTCAAAGGGGATGTTACGTCTCCAGAAGAGACCTCCAGAGAGCCTTCTAAACAAAGGCCGGTGGACAACTGTCCAGTTCTGTTCAGTGCGAAGCTCAGTGACAGAAAGGCAGTTTGTGAAACTATGTATCTAAAAGGTGCTATCTTTGGAAAAAAGGATGTGTGTGAATGCACAGCAAAAAGTTTGGAAGGCTATACCCCTAAAATTCATACTTGTAAGATTATATCGTATTAAAATTTTTCCTTTATGTCTTTCTCTGTTGTCTGACTTTTTTTTTCAAAGACCCTATAATTTTATAAACCCTAAAATGTTATTTAAGTAGAATTCAAAAATTTTTAAAAGGTAGCACAGCTGGGTTCCTGTCTCCTCAGAGCCCACAGATTCCTAGAATTGAAAATAACAAGTCCTCAAATGCCTGGGCAGCTGGGCTGATTGCTCAAATGCCCAGCTGTCTGGGGCTCAGGGGCGAGCTCACTCAGCAGCGTGCTGGGTACATCGTGAGCGGGAGCTCAGTAACCGCAGCTTCCCTCTGAATAGAGCTGCACTGTTCACCAGCGATCTCATTCTCTCATGTGATCTCACAGCAACTTGGGCAGGTATACGGAGCAGCCACGTTTTTTTTTTTTTTTTTTTTTCTCGATTTGCATGTAAAGATACTGAGACTCAGAGAGCTTAGGAGGTGGGTGGTCGCCTTGGACTGAAAGCTTTTCTCCGGACTTGAAGTCCACCACACCTAACACCCCATACTTTAAGATTTAAGTGTGCATTTGGGAACCATCTTGTGAAAACCTGAACATGCCCTGCTCATTTGGGGTGGTAGTGAAAAAGAAACTTTCCTCCCGGACTAGGACCGGAAGTGTAAACTCGGGAATCATTTGGGGCGAAGGATTCTGAAGGTCATGCCTTATCGACCCCCGTTAGATGCACTCCTGGGTAAAGAGCTGATGTTCACCGAACTGTGCTGTCCTATTGGACCTCCAGGGAAGATTCACAGGATTCTAAGGGACTGAAATTTTGGCAGGGGCTGGCTGTCCCTTGTTCTGGGTGTGGCTATGGCACTGAGTGTGTATATGGCACTGCCTGATACACTGTGACACTTTTTTTTGAGGAACAAAAGAATGAATGAACTCAGATCAGCTCTAGGGGAGCTTTAGGGAACAACCTTCTTCCCTTTGCCCATGCTGAGTCTGGTTGTCTGTAAGGCTCACCTCTGGTCCTCTCTTCCTCTCTGCTCCTTATCTCCCACCAGACTGACATCCTGCCTGCTGGTTCAAACTTCGGCTCAGAAATGAGTGGGATGGAGAGTAGAGCTGAGGGAAATGTGTGTGTGTGTGTGTGTGTGTGTGTGTGTGTAAAAGCTATGTTAAGAAGAGGGATGAGTAGCAAAATTGAAGCTGTAAAAAAAAATGTCTCTTTGCTCCCTCATCTCCCAGAAAAGGAGCACAATTTCCTCTCAACTCTAGCTGCTCTGAGCACTAACTATAAAAATAAAAAAGTGAGAAATGGAGCTGGTTGTTGTCATTTCACATACAAATGGGTATGTACATTCAGGCTTTATGATAACTCCCACCTCCTGGGCTCTGGGTTTATTGGATTTGACTTATTGATGGTGCATCCTGGGGCCTCAAGTCCTCCTTCCCACAGAGTAAAGACACCATCAGCAACCACTTTCTCCTCTCGACCCATGAATAATAATGTGGAGGATGATGCCGGTGTTATTATTATCATTTGGTATTTAGCCAACGTCTTTCCCCGAAGTACTTAAAGCACTTTATAGGCATTGCCTTATTATTCCTCACAATACCTCCCTGGAGAGAGGGCGAGAACAGAGATTTGATTTCCATTTCACTGAGAGGAGAAGCTGAGACCCAGAGCAACGAGAGGGCTGCTCCAAGGTCACCCGGAGGAACCGGGCTGAGGTCAGAAGAACAACCAAGGGCTTGTAATGGCTGTTTAAGGGCGCCTTCCCACCCAGCCCAAGGGAGAATGAGTCATTAGCTCATTCACTGAGTTGTAAGTGTAATGAGACATTAAAAGGAAACTTTTGGCTAAGGCACATTCTAAAGTGAGGCGCTGGAACCAGATACAAACATTTTCAAAGTAGGTGCTTGAGAAACTCCCCACTTACCTCAAGGGGATACGAGCACCATTAGTTGGGGATTAGAGGATTCTTTTTTTTTTTTTTTTTAATTTATTTGACAGAGAGAGATCACAAGTAGGCAGAGAGGCAGGCAGAGGGGTGGCGGGGGGAAGCAGGCTCCCTGCCAAGCAGAGAGCCAGATGCGGGGCTCTATCCCAGGACCCTGAGATCATGACCTGAACCGAAGGCAGAGGCTTTAAGCCACTGAGCCACCCAGGCGCCCCAGATGAGAGGATTTTTGAAGAGGATTTCTTTACCCCAAGGGTGCACTTCATCTGAGCACGAAGAAAAAGACTACAAGGAGACCACTCAAAGAGTTTAAAATGAGTTTTTTGCTGCTTCTGATGTACAGTGGATGGGTATGAGCCATAGCCAAGAAGTCTAAAAGCCTGAGGTTGGCTGAAGTGGCCTCTGGTGCTGAATGGAGGGCTGAAACGTGGGAAGTAATATCTCTCCCAGAATGCAGTGGAGTGTGTGAGTGTTTCGTGATCGGATATGGACCACATTTGAAAGAGCCTCAGTGTGGGACCATCTTGGACTTTTGGCCAAGAGGACCAGCAAAATAAGCAACGGGAGCTTGGTGCAGGAAGTGGAATCCAGGATACCCAGGGCCATGGAGGGAGCTGTAAGCAATCAGTCAGAATAGGAATACATTCATTCACTCAAGGAAACCGAAGGAGCAGCCTACATTGATGGAATCTCTGAAGAACACATGAAAGCCCCTCAAGAGAGTCAGCCTTATGCTTCTGCCAAGTCTAACATTAGCACTGTAGAGTGAGGATGTTACTTCTGTTACCTCTTCTTCCTCAGCCTGCCGGGCCCTGCAGGAGCTGGGGTGGGGAGTGGAGAATGAGAGGTACTTACAGAAGCCTATCACATCCTATTCCCCAGCTCTGGGACAAGGGGGAGGGGGCAGCAACACTTAACTTTAAGTCATATTAGACACATTTATTAAAACACGGGGGCTGGCCATTTTAATTACCAAATTGGGGCACAGTTTTGTTTTCTTTTTTCAGATTTTATTTATTTGTCAGAGAGAGAGAGAGAGAGAGCACAAGCAGGCAGAGTGGCAGGCAGAGGCAGAGAGAGAAGCAGGCTCCCCCCTGAGCAAGGAGCCTGATGCGGGACTCGATCCCAGGACCTTGGGGTCATGACTGGAGCTGAAGGCAGTGTGGCTTAACTGACTGAGCCACCCAGGTGTCCCGGGGCACCGTTTTAGAAATTAAAGTGACCAAAGCTACTGAAGAGTAAACAGAAGTCATAAGACCTGCCTCAAGTTTCATACAGCAAAGAGGCTCTTTTGTGCCCCTTCAATGCGCATTGCTCCTCCTAGCCACGGTGGCACATGTTTAACCTTTCTGTTTTCTGCAAGGGCTATAACCAGTCTGTAACCAGTCCAAATCGAGTACGTTTGAACTCAGCACAGTGGCTCGGGACACTGCTGGCATTTAAGAGGTAGCTATGGACTGGCTGATGATACTTACGTGTAAGAGTGGGCTACGGAGTCATACATCTGTAACTTACTGGCTGTGTGATCTTAGGCGAATGACCTACTCTTCCTGAGCCTTGGTTTCTTTATCTGTGAAATAGATTGATAATGCCTCCCTGGGGGGATTGAGTAAGTCTCCTATCACTCTGTGTGTCTTCAAAAATGATCTCTTGTATGAATCACTAACTCAAATGCTGTCTTGTCTTGTGCCTTATTCGCACACTTATGCCTTATCTTTCCTATCAGATCAGAGACTCCAATGGTGTGGGTCTGCTCTCATGTTCCGTACAAGTGTTAGGCAGACAGTGTCCAGGGGACACTAGTGGCTAATTACCATCGTCTTTGCCATGGAAGAGTGCACCATCTGGAAGCCCTCCCGGATGAAGGGAGGTATACAGTCAGGGAAGTGCGTTTCAGGAAAGTGAAGTAATACAGGTGCTCGATTAAGTTGTTGCATGATAAGAAAATATATGTTATGAGCCAGTCGATATACTAAGTGCCTTACATACAATCTCTGGGTCCTCGCACACTCCTATGCAGTAGACTTCATTGTTGCATCCCTTATTTATTTATTTATTTATTTATTTATTTATTAAAAGATTTTATTTATTTATTTGACAGAGAGAAAGATCACAAGTAAGCAGAGAGGCAGGCAGAGAGAGAGGGGGAAGCAGGCTCCCTGCTGAGCAGAGAGCCTGATGGGGGGCTCGGGGCTCGATCCTAGGACCCTGAGATCATGACCTGAGCCGAAGGCAGAGGCTTTAACCCACTGAGCCACCCAGGCACCCCTGCATCCCTTTTTTAAATGCTTTGTTTGATTTTGTCTTATTGTGGCTGGAGGAAATGGAGGCTTAGACAAGTTAAGTAACTTATGCAAGGTCACATGACTATTATGGAAATGATGGTATTGAAATGCATTAGCCAGTACCTGGCCTACGGAGTTGACTTTTACAGATTCCTATTTCTCATCTCCCTTACCCACGATTCCAGTGCCAACCTAGTGTGACATTAATTGCTTTTCTTATCTATTCTTATCTTTTCTTTTCTTATCTATTCTTTTGCAAGCATTTTGAGTGCAGAGATGGTGTCCTCTTCATCTTTGTGTCTTTCCAGGGCCTTCCTCAGAGCGTGCGCTCAGTAGATGCTTGTTAGGTAGGTAGTCTGTCGGCCTGGTCTACACCCTAACAATGTATCACACCTGTTCCCTTCCCTCCACTGCCTACAACTCCTGCTCAGGCTGCTAACACTGGCCTGGAGAACTGCATACTGGCTTCTGGCTTCTGACGGTCTCTGTCTCTATCCTTGGCCCCTTGGATTTCTATACTGCAACTGCTGTGATCTTTTTATACCACTTGTAAAAGGAATAATAATGTGAAAATATGAAACCAAGGTATCATTCTTTTCTCCGTGGAGAACTGTCTCCAAGAACTAATCTGTTACTGTGGCCTCTGTATAAGACTGAATGGTGATGTCAATTCTGGAGGAAAGAAAAAGTGAGGCAGGAAATCCACATGGGAGGAATTAGGGGGCAGAGAGGGTAAAACGTGTGCTCAATCTCCCCTGTTAGGTAGCTTGATGGGACATTTTCATGACATTTTCATCCGTGGCTTCCAGATTCTGATTTGGACCCTGGGAGGGCCCCTACTTTGCAGGGTTCTATCCAGTGAGACTGCCACATCAGAGTAAAACTGATGTCATGGCATGCAAAGAGCTAAATCACAAAAAATCTAGCATTGGTCCCTTATAGCATGGAAGGTGTCCAGAAGCTTCCATGGATGCTGTGGAGGGATGTGGTAGAGATGTTTGGAAAGGTGACTGACCTCAGAAAAGCTGAGGATGCAAAGCTGACCCCCAAGTCCAGGGATGAATGGGAGTCAAGGGTAGGCTGTGGTCTGCAGTATGAGCAAGATCAAGGCTGGGGTGTTAAGAGGATGGAGAACATAACTAGGGATAAAATAGGAATGCTCAGCATTTATGGCCTTCTGCAGCAGGGAGGTCCTATGAGGAGAGCAAGCACTGTGCTACAGGGGCTAGAAAAGACTTTGAGACCTGCAGAAAGACCCACGACGTTAGGTCCAAGGTCCTCCCCCGCCATCACGAGGATCCATGTGTAAGCTCATGGCCCAAAGGCCATCTTTGGAAGGAAGAGGACAAGTGCATTCTGGCATTTTCTGGGGCCCTTTACCGGCCGGCCGTACACACACCACCCCAGCTGCGGCATCTGTTGGAGGCTACTGTCCCACATATCTGGACTTGTCACAAAAGGGCTGTTTTCGGTTGCAGAGAGCCTCTTGGTGGGGCACACCTGGGAGTTCATACCCATCCCAAGGGCAGGTGTGGCATTTGGCGGACTGATGCAGGGACCATCACAGCCCAGCCCCTTTACCTGGGAAGAACCACCTGTGAGATGCAGTTTATCTTGCAGTGCTCCTGGGGGTGGGGGAATGGGGTGGGGGGTGAGTGGGGCTGGGGGTGTGGGGGGTGGGATCAGCTCTAGGCTAGACTTTTCCTAAGTCCCATCTTTGTCCGACACTTCCCCCTGCCCTGCTTCTCTCTTCCCCTTTTTCCTACAAGAAAGTAGGAAAGCGGCCCCTCAAGAAGTCAATTGCACAAGAATCCCCATCTCGGCCTCTGCGTCTAGACCCCCTGATCTGAGTGGACTCTCTTCGGGGACGCCGCTGGGCACAGGAGCTGGAGGAGGAGTGCGGAGAAGGGTGCCACAGCAGAGCCACCTTCCTCCTCCCCATCCTGCCCAGCCCGACTCAGCCACGCAGATGCCACGGCTGTGCCACTCAGAACGCCATCAGTTATTGAAGAAGCTCAAAAGGAGGGAATGGAAACGAAGATGAAAGATTCCAGCGGAAGACAGACAGGTCCCACGGCTTGGGAAGAACCTCGGCTATCATGTCTGGGAAAAAAGCATTTTAGTTTCCTGCCGTGGGAAAGCTCCCAGTGCTTTGGAGGCTAAAGAAGCAGTTCTGACAGAGACAGAAGCAGGCGGGCGGGGCTGACGGGTCTTTTCATCTCCCGCTTTTTGCTCATCAAGAGGCAGGCGCTGTAGCAGCCCCCTTCCTTCTCTCCCCTCTTGTTTTTTTCGGAGACCCCAAGGGGTGGGAAGCCTCAGAAGGGGAGGGATCCGGCCAGAGGGAGGGAAGCCCTGGTCCTCTGAAAGGATGGAGAGGCTCCTGTGCGCCTGCCCACCTGGCCGGGAGAGGTCCCTGCCTTCTGAGCCATCCTCAGAGTCCTGGCAGGCACTTGCAAGGGAAGGCAGAAGGACAGCAAATTCAGGTCAGCATGAAAATCAAAGCGGGAACCCTTTTAAAGGGATATCAAATAAAGTGTTTTCCTCTGAAGCAACTCTCCCTCTCCCTCTTTCAGAGGCCCCAAATGTCCAACAGCAGTTACAAATATTTATTAAGAACTTGGATTGATGTAAACACTGAACTAGCATCGAAATAAATCCCAGCCCCAAACTGAGGCAGGTGCAGTGGAGGGTTCAGACCGGCCCGGGGAGTACCGGCATGCTGGGGACATGGTCCTTGTAGCTCACTTGCAGGTGGAAGTCCACATTTATGATTCGGCCTTGATCGGGATGCTGGGGAGCCTGCAAGCCATCTGCGCTCCTCCCCACTGTCTCTGCGGGATTGAGAATGGTGGCTGGGAGCTGGAGGGGCTCAGGTGTGTGAGGAACCAAAGAACCAGTGGGCAGGATAATTGCGCCAGCTTCTTGGATAATCCAGGTCCTTTTCTCATAAGCAGAGTTTTGAAGGCAAGATATCTTGGACTTTTGGAGCTGCAGTTTCCCCAGCTCTAATGTGAAAAGAAAATGGGATACTGCTCCCCGAGTTGTTCTGAGGGGTGGACAAGCTGTGACAGACACGGCACAGTGAAGGACATGGAGGAAGCTCAGGCAGATGGCAGTTAGTGTCGTTCTGGAGACTTGTACATTTCTTGCGAACAGTAAAATGAACAATAAAATTGGGATTTCATAGGCGTAAAAACTGAATTGCAAGGAGATCTGTGAATACATAAAATAAAATGAAACAGGGCAGTGAAATCCCAGTCACCCTGGCCAATCATTGGAAAAACTGTCAGAAAGAAATAAGGCCATTCTTAGTTGTCAAGAAATCTAAAATAGCAATTTTGAAATCAAGGAGGCAGTAATGTGTTACAAAATCCAGGGTGTCTATTCGCATCTATTTCAAAAGACTCAAAATTAAAGGATCATAAAGAGATCTTTGAGAAATACCACGAAGGGAAGAAAGCGAGTTATCTAATTATGCATTGTGTGAATTACTCCTAACTCGAATCCAAATTTAATGTAAATGCATTCACTTATAATAGGAACCTAATAATGATTTAAAAGCATCCTATTCAGCTTTGATTTTAAAGTGAAATACTTTTTCCCTTGTACAGATTTAATGTGATATGTGTAGGAAAGCCTGTGCATATTCATAGCCTGTGTATGAAGTCCATATCTACTATCCATATAATAAACCCTTCTCATCCAAGTGGAAGGATCCACCCTGTTTCCTCGGGAAAGAAAATTGTTACAGTGTAGTTGAAAGTGGCAAAGCCAACAGTCCCTTTGATAAAAGTTGCAACATCCATAGGGGCTGCCATTCTAATAAATTGTTTGTTTAACTGGTTTTGGGATGATGAGGCTGACAAGCCAACATGAAGCTTAAAAAGGAAATCTGCCAAGGTGGCCGATATGCCTGGGGCTCCGGCTGCCTCTGGTGCCTCCATCAGGCACAGTGAAACTCTCCAAAGCCCTACATGCTCCGCCGGAAGCAAAGACACCATGGGCTGACTGGTGGCAGTCAGAAGTCCCGCTTCACCCTTCCAACCGCGGGTGGTCCCGATCCTGGGGCCCAGGGAGTTCCTCTCCACTTAGTGCTGTATCTGGCTGCTCCACCTCTCAGAGGACCGCCAGGCAGAGACATCTCAAGTGAGAGTTTGGGGTCTTGAGCAAGGATGTGCCCATCCACAGGTGCACCTCATTTTACTCACTCGCTGGGGTTCTTAAAATAACATGGGGGAAAACAAGGTTTGTCTGCACGGACTACCTCTTTTCATGTACTATAATATAAACTAATCTTACAGCAAATTCTGTTGTAAAAATAGGGAATGATTTTGGAAAGCTCTTCTATAATTATGGGTTGGGAGGAGCCTGGCGGGCACATACTGAGTGGGTTGACAATAGAGTGCATGGCCTTCGGCGGGGGTGGGGGGGCGACAGTCCACATGTAAGTTTGGGTTCTACTGCGGCATTGACTAGGGCTGTTCTTCCTAGGTAAGCCCCTTAAGAAAGGAATCTTTGTTGCAAAAATAGAGATTCTATCTGCCCTAGAAAGCAACTGGACGATGACACGGGCACGGGCACGGGCACAGTGGCGCAGGAAGCCCTAGCTCAGCATTAGCATTCCATAGAGCTGATGCTCCTTGAGTGGGAGACATGCCCCGCAAGACTGGGCAGAGTCACGGCTGTGACTCATACAGGACAGAAGAGGGAGAACCTCTGGGCGGATTTCATGGTTCCTTGCCTGCTCCGCAGTCTTTGCGTGTGCCTCTGTGAGAGCTCTCATCCCACTGTCCTCTGGTTGTTCACATGTCTGTCCGCCTCTCTACACTGAATGTCTTCTAGTAGATGTGGTACCCTGGCCCAGCCCACTGCCTGGCATGCACTGACTGTGGAACTTAATTAATTCAACTGCAATTATAAATACCCCCGAATGTGGCTTTGGGTAGCAAGAAGAGGGGAAAGAAAACCCTGTAAGTTAGAATGCTTTTATTTGTAAGCACAGAAAACCCAGTCTAAACTGGCTTAAAAACAGTGAGCTAGAAAGTGCAGGAGGGGGGCGGGGTTGGTTCGAACGATGCCGAGAGGAAATGATTTCTCTTCTCTTGGCCCCGCTTTCCCAGCTTGGCCCCGTTTCAAACAGGCTCTTTGCCTCCAGCTAGCAAAATGGCTGCATAGCTCCAGACCTAAAGCTTTCCCAGTTTCTAATCCAGCAGGGAAAAAAAAACAAAACAAAAACAAAAACAAGAGGTTTTGTCCTAGCAAAATGCTCGTTGCAACTTTAATGTGCTCGTGTGTTCATCTCTGAGACTATCCTGATGCCAAGAGTTGGTTGGCTCAGACGTGAGCCATGAGCCGTATGCTCCTCCCTGAGTAGGAGGAGAGAATAATTTCCCTTTAACCATGAATTGAGACTGGAGTGTTTTCAAGGTTGATCTTTGTTTTGAAATGTATCTGGAGGGCGCCTGGGTGGCTCAGTCAGTTAAGTTTCTACCTTTGGCTCAGGTCATGATCCCAGAGTCCTGGCATCGAGTCCTGCCTCAGGTTCCCTGTTCAGCGGGGAGCCTGCTTCTCCCTCTCCTCCACACTCCTGCTCTCTCTCACTCTGTCTTTCAAATAAATAAATAAAATCTTAAAAAAAAAAAGGGGGGTACCTGGAGTTGCTTATTGTGATAAGGCCAGGCCAACACAGCAAGAGAGGATGGCTACTGAAAAGATAGTTTGTTATCCACAGTTCCCAAGAGGAGGGGGCCAGCCACACCAAGGGGGGTCACATGGAGGAAATGCCTTGGAGCAGAGGCAAGAGTAAAGAAAAGAAATCGGGGCCAAAGCCTCGGTTGTGGTTTTCATGGGAAGGAATGGGCAGGAAAGGGTCAACAGCTGGCCTGGTTTGGGACTGGGTAGTTGGAATAATGGAATTATTTTGGTGGGCTCTGGGCTACAGGGGTGGTCCCTAGCTATCTTATACCTGGCCTTAGGGTAACATAGGGCAGGGAGATGGTGTCCACTGAAGAAGCCTGATAAAAAGAGGCAGAGGGGGTATATGGATTTGTCTGCATATTAAAGGGGTGCTCACAGGCAAGTTGTTCATTAATTCTAGGAATTAGCTACCCCTGGGAGGGGCAGTCCCTTGTTGGGTCTGCAAGGTCCCAAGATGGCAAAGCAACATAAAATACAGAAAATTAAAACATGATTAATATTCTGCTGGGTGGCAAAAAGCCATAGATATCTACTGCGAAGACCGAAGTGTCACATAGGGATGTTATCTCATCCATGCACTCGCCTATGTACTGAGTGTTCAGGACGTGCCACACACTGAACGAGGTGCAAGGGACATAGAAGTGAAAGAAACAGGCCTGGTCCCTGCCCTCCTGATTCGAGCCACAGAGCAGGTCATCAGAATTCCTAAGAAAGCTTAGTTCAGTCCTACTGGGGACTATCCCACATCATACAGGATCCAGTATCTCATTTTTAAAGGCTTTAATCCACTTACTTCTTTTAGGCTATAGTGACATGTTTAGCCTGGAAATGTATTCTGGGCCTCCGGAGAAAAGATTCGATTCCTATAAATAAAAATGCTCTCAAAAGTGAGGCTAATCCTCCATGACGTATAGCATTTTAGAGATTACAGAATGCTTTATTCTCGAGATATCCCTGATGGCGATGATTATTATCATCTCATTTTACAGCTGGGAAAGCTGAGGTTTTAAGAAGAGTTGGCGTGATTCACCTGAGGATTTAGAGTCCGCAAACAGCCAGGCCAGGGCTGAAAACCAAATCTGGTTCTCTTTCTCCTTCACTGGTACTTTCTAAACTGTGGGACACCTACTAGTGTCACACAGAGTATCCATGAATACATGACCTCGCGTAGTGAGAAGTTTACTTCCATTCCAGTTTTCCTTCAATGCTTGTACTTGAGCCAAGGGCCGAGTCTCATATCTGTGCTAATTTATCTTTAACACCTTTCACGTGCTAGTAAATCTCTCTCTCTTTTTTCATTGCTCTCTTTTGAAACCAAGAAGGTATAAGACTCAATGTCAGAATCTTTGGCAGGCCAATTAGATCTAGAATCTAATAACATCATTTCACTTTATTGAAGACAAATGATATTGGTGTTAACATTCGTGAAGTTTCTTTATCCAAAAATTTATTTTTCAAGTTACAAAAGTATTGATTTAAAACAAATGCTAAATAAGTAACAACATAGGCGGTTTGTGGAGATGCAGAAGCCATGAAAATGATACCCAAGTTAATGCCACATAGACCAAGTGAGGAGGAAGAGGCTCCTGGAAGGAACAGAGGGTTCCTCGCCCTTCTCTCTTGACCAGGGGGGAAGAGGATTGGGTCAGACCCCACTCTGTGTAGCAGACATGGTCACCAGGTTCTCAAACCAGGGTCCACGGATTGATGCAAGTCCAAAAGGCTGTCTCCAGATCCTCCGTGAGAAGAAAAATAAGGACCATGTGAGTATCAGTGCAAGAATGCCAGTTGCTCAGTCCTAGGGAAGAATGCACTTTATCCTGGAATTCCCTCCTCGTCCTCCTTTTTTTGGTTCAAGAGCCTGGATGTTAAATGCTCATTCTTTAGTGATTACTTGATGATAGTAAATGGCCATTGTTTATTGTTACTATCTTAATTTGGCCAAACAAAAAGGTGGCAATTTTATTTTAACAACTCCTTTGACTCTTTTCTACATATGGCTGAACCTCTGCTCCGGGAGACTTCAATTGCAGGAAACAGCTTGCCTTCTATTGTTAGAGGAAAAAGATATTGATGGACCCAGCATAATAACTGTGGTTGACAGTAATGCAGAACAGCCAGCCATAACTCCTTGCTGAGCCCAGCTGTGCTCTTTATCATTGAAGAGATCCTTCTTTCTCTCCAGTGTCACTAAATAAAGATGGGAGATTAGCGAAACACGATAGCTATTAAATTAAAGAGGAAAAAAGTTCAGGTTGCAAGGAGGCAGTTACAAAAACAAATGTAAAAACCGACTGACCCCCAAACTCCTGGACCAATTCGTAGCTCTCAGTGACCTCACAGACCATCCTGCTTTGAGACGGGTGAGCTGACAGCCCCCTGAAAGTGCCAGCCCCACCGGCTCTCAAACTCCGATCTTGGAAACGTCCACTAGCATTACAGACTAACTCTTTGACCTGGCAATTCCTTTTCCACTCATTTGCCTGAAAAAAAATTCATCACTGGGTACAAATAATTAATTAGAAGGATGTTCAGCAAAACCATCGCTTCCATAGCAGAAAGCAGGATACAACTTAAATAGCCAACCCCAAGTTGGTTGGGTTAATCATGGTACATTCATACACTAGATTATTGTATAAATATATAAAAGCATGCCGTAGAAAAGCACTCAATGCCCTGCAAAGATGCTGAGAATCTATTGTTAAACAAGAAAAGCGGAACAGTGACACGGGTTCAAACATTGGTTACAGTATCATTTGTTTCATTTAAAAGACGGGCACAAGGGGCTCCTGGGTGGCTCAGTGGGTTAAAGCCTCTACCTTCAGCTCAGGTCATGATCCCAGGGTTCTGGGATCGAGCCCTGCATCGGGCTCTCTGCTCAGCAGGGAGCCTGCTTCCCTTCCTATCTCTGCCTGCCTCTCTGTCTACTTGTGATCTCTCTCTCTGTGTCAAATAAATAAATTAAAAAAAAAAAAAAGACAGGCACAAGACTTCTGGATGGTGAAGCTATGGGTGAGTTCTCTTTTCTTCTTATGATGTCAAGGTATTCTATGAAGACGGTGACAGTGAAGATATACCACTTTCACTTTAAGAAAAAACAGTGATTTCTTTAAGTGGGGCTTCATGTCACCTGGTTAAAATGGGTCTGCCATGGTCAGCACCGGCGCTTAAAGTTGTGTGTTTGTGGGTTTGCATTCTGCGGTGCTGACGTGCTTCCCCGAGAACCGAAGGGAGACACTAAACCTCTCTGCAAACTCTTTGTAGATTCCCATCTGTGACTTGATAAATATTTGATGCAGTGGCCAGTCAACATCCCTACATTAGTGAAACTTCTGCTCAGGAGCGACTGCACAGCTCTCAGCAATGAGATCGGAGTAAGTTAAAAAGAGTGTATTCATTAGCCACTACAAAGGATTTGGTTTTTTTGAGCTGGCAATTTTGCAGACTGGATTATTGGCTTGGCTGTCTGCTGCGTGATGACCAAAAAACGTACTATTAGGAGAAGCTTGCTTCTTCCCTGAACGATACTTTCTTCCCTTCGTGTTCACAGGAGGCAGATGCAGCCTGAATCACCCCTCTTTCCCTCGGTTAAACAGCTGTGAATGGCTAGAGTGAGTTTAGGATCTGCCCAGTAACCTTGATGCCAAAAACCTGGAGTCTGGTCCCCCTTTCTCATGGAGTTTTGTGTAATGGGATGGGCTCTTTATTCTCTCTTCACCTTAGTGGTTACAACTGATAATTAAAAAGTTAGCGCTTTTGTTCCCAGATATCCTAGCTGACCAGCAGAATGGATAAACAGAATGCAGCAGGCAGAGAAGGGACCCGAAACTCCCTGAAATGGATCCCAGCTCCAGGGCCTTTCAGAAGGACCTGGGCAAACTTCTGCTCATTCTTCAAACCTCTTGTAACCTCTTCCTAGAAGCCTGCTGGGCTCCATCTCCGCTGTTCCGGGCTTGGTGGCCTTCCTCTGAGCTTCCAGAGCTTCCGTGCTCCTCTTGTGAGAGCTGTGTTATAGTGACCTGGTTGTTCATATCTTTCCTAGGAAACTAAGTTTCAAGAAGACTGCCCTGTTCATCATTGCCTCACATAGTATCTGGCCCTTTAAAAAGAGCCGAGTAAGTGTTTACTGATTCGGGTATGTTTTTCTTGAAATTGCTGCTGCAGAAAACTTAGAAAATTACAGGATCATAGGATATCAAATTCGAAAGTTTCCTTCATTCATTGCTCAATGCCTTACCCACCAGAGCTTTCCAAGCAAGCAGGCTGGACAACTGTAAGGGCAGGGAGTTCACTTTTGCCTCAAAGCTGCCAGAGGTAGACTAAGAGGATGATTTTTTTTTTTTAAAGATTTAATTTCTTTATTTGACAGACAGAGATCACAAGTAGGCAGAGAGGCAGGCAGAGAGAGAGAGGGAAGCAGGCTCCCTGCTGAGCAGAGAGCCCGACACGGGACTCGATCCCAGGACCCTGAGATCATGACCCGAGCTGAAGGCAGCGGCCCAACCCTCTGAGCCACCTAGGCGCCCCTAGACTAGGAGGATGATTAAAGTAAAAGACAAACAGGACAGGTCCTGAACTAAACGGGGAAGGAGTTAATCTAGCTTCCCCTTTTTGCAGGGTTATGAGCTCACTTAACAGTCAAGTAAACCCTACTGAGGTAGCCACTGATAGCTGCTGAGGGCTCTGCCTTTCAGACTGGAGGAGCAGACAGAATGCTGGAGTCCTTGAGCTCTAAGACGAACATAGAATCCCTTCTAAAGCCTCATTTTTACTTGACGATCTGAAGGAGAACATTATACATGCACACACATACACAGAATGGAGAAAAATCTATGTATGATTATAAGGAGACAGCACAAGAAATTGATCAGAAATTGATCAGATCTTTTGGGCTGAACCCAAAGAATTAAGAATTCACTCTTGGTCTGATGGGTTATTTTGGTGGAAAAAGTACGAGAAATACTACTGGCTTTACATGCTATCATCTTAGGCCCCCTGGAAGTATTTCTAGTTTCACTGGTTTCTTTTGTAGACTGGGAAGTCTTTGAAACAAAAAGCCATCAGTGCCTAATGATGGCCTTTCAGGGGGAGAGAGAGAGAGAATTCCTAGGAGAGGCCCTGCATTCCCTGGTGTTCCATCAGCCCTTAGCAGCCAGTCCCCATCGGGGTGGGCACAGTGACTATGCACTTGACTCAGCTTTGACAGCAACTGGGCAAGCAACTGTGCTTCTCCGAGCCTCAGTTTACAGCCCTAGCTATAAAGTGAAATTGGAATGTCTACCTCATGGAGGTGTTGTGAGCCATCCTATAAGCGGTAACAAGCTCAGTGCCTAGCTCATAATAAGCACTTAATAAATACTGGTTATTATTGGCATTAAATATATAATTAATAAGTCCTCACTCATATCCACCCCTGAAATTTGTGGACCTGGTGCAAACATATAAATGGGGAAGCATCTAAATCTTTAAAAAAAGTTATAAACAAGCTAACAAACTGTTAAATATAATAAAATATGTTCTATCCCTCTACTTTTATAACACAATTGAATACAGCTCTTTTTTGTCCTTTTTTTTTAAATAAAAATTATTTTATTGTGGTAAGAACACTGAACCTGAGATCTAGAAAACATTTTTGTATGACTGAAAATCAGCAAACTTGAAAGCTGACCAATCTTTACTTTTTTACACATATCTGGGAGTTCTGCTGTCTGCCTGATGTTTGAATACATTGTAATAAACACATGCATAATCCATACATTACTATGACTTATTACCTAAATTCAATTTTTTTCACATCTTTTATTTCAGCTAAATTACTAATTACATTGTTATAAAGGATTTTTACATAACTTGTGATCTAACGGTGGTAATGCCAAATTAGTCACCAGTTCTTAAATCATTGCATTCTCATGTTTTACTTAACTTAAATATTGAGGAGAGTTGCTGCTAAGCCAATAACAACTGAAGTTATCAATAAAGTTATTGCAGTAACATTTACATTCAGAATTCAACAATGGATTTTACATACAAAGTTCAAATAGTGTGATGGGGTCTCACGATAAATTTTTACCATCAAAAACGGCATAGAATACGCTGACTTCCATCATGTAAATCACTGTGACTTCTACTACAATTTGCAACTTCTCTAAAAGCAGTATCTAGATCTAGAAAATATTTAAGTTCTTTTTTCCAAAAAATTTAAGGCTGGAATATAAGGAGAACAAACAAACAAACAAAAAATGGCACTATGTGCTGTGATTTATTCAAATCTTTCTTGAATTGACATGATATGTTGATTTATAATGACCTCAAGAACAGTCTCACTAGAAATTAGTTGGGGATTATTTGTATCTGAATATTCTCTTTTATAGTGCTACAAACATTTTTGTTGACTTGTTCTGATTTTCTAATATTTTATAGGAATGTCAAATTTATTATATGCTTTGCATACAGTTTATTTCAATTTGGAGAAATGATTTTCTCTAAATTAAAAACAAATGAGTCTTAGGCAAAATAGCCAAAGTCCCGTCCGTGCATGTGTTTGCAGTTTCTGCAAGCTTTGGCTAACATTACTACCAGTAGGCAACAGTTCACACCCAGGAACTGTTCAGATAGTGCAAAATCAAAAATCACTATTTTTTTTAAACTTAAGGATCATTTTTTATTTCTTGTACAATTCTAATCCATCTTGTTGTCATGTGTAAATTAAATCTTACTGCGTTAATGGTGTTTCATCGGTATTGCCTTTGCGTGTCCAAAGTGGTTGTAGTGGCAGATCTGACATGGTTTTCATCATGATGACTTCTATTTGGGCAGATACAGAAAATATCTATGCCATCATGAATTGTTCAAAGATGCCATCACTTATTGGTACAGCTGAGGACTTGTTTCTTAATAAGAAATTCAAATGGTGCATTGTCCATGGCTCACAAAAAATGCTTGTTCCTTATCAACTGCTATTACAGTAGCTAGCCCTCATCATTCTTTTAAATCAATGCCTAAAATGCATTGGTTATTTTTGCGATTCTATTTTTTTACAATGGGCATCACCAATAAACTACTCATTAGTTTTGATTTCTTCTATCTTTACTTTCTGATAGTTTGACAGTGTGTATGCTGAATGTTCTTTAATATAATCTGCTCTAATATAAGCTAAAGTAGTTATTTTTAGAATTATATGTGTAATTTTTGTACTCATATTTAATACTATTTTGCATTCTCTTCCTTTTATGTAATTTTCAAGAGTTTAGCTTTTATCTAATGTACTTGATTATTCTGGCATCAAATTTTGAAGGTTTTTTTTTCTACTAAACTGGAAACTTTCCATTGTTTTCTGTGACTATTGTGCTGCTGTTGTCACACAAGATTGGTTAAATACACAACACCTATTCTTTTTTTTTTTTTGAGATTTTATTCATTCATTTGACAGACAGAGATCACAAGTAGGCAGAGAAGCGGGTAGAGAGAGAGAGGAGGGAGCAGGCTCGCCGCTGAGCAGAGAGTCTGATGTGGGGCTTGATCCTAGGACCCCGAGATCATGACCTGAGCTGAAGGCAGAGGCTTTAACCCACTGAGCCATCCAGGCGCCTCAAATATTTTCTTCCCAGGACCCTGGGATCGTGACCTGAGCAGAAGGCAGAGGCTTAACCCACTGAGCCACCCAGGTGCCCCACACAACATCTATTCTTAAAAATATCACAGCAATATCTTATATTCCTGTTTACTGGTTGACGTTTACTGGTTTACTGGTTTACCTGTTCCCTTGTTGATTACTCTTGTTCAGTTACTGTCACTTTAGACTTTTTTACAGTTCTTGTATTTGCATGGGCAGCTTTTTGTGTTGTTTTGTTTATGTATTTTTGGTTGTAAGTAATAGTGTGTGTCCTTTTAATTGAGAACCTAAATATTTCCATTCACAAATACTTTCCTTGGCCTTGTGAGGACTGGCTGGGAGATGTGTAGTAAAGCTAACAAAATACTTTGTCTTTCAACTTAAACTATAACAAAGATTCTATAGTTTCTCCATTTGAAAAAATATTTTATTATAATATGAAATACTACATTTTCCCTCATCTTTATCCAATGGAAAATTATTAAGGAATCATTTGAATCCACTTATGTAGTTCTGGAAACATTCTCATGATTTAAAAAGTTCATGACAGCCTTTTTGTAGGGTCACTTTCCCGTAAATGATAAAGATTCAAAGTTTTTATTTTTCTCATCCAATTTCCCCAATTTTTTTGTTAATTTTTTTATTGTCTAATAGGCAGGCCAGAATTGCATTTATTTCTCCTAAGTTGTGAATTTTATAGAAAAAACTGTCTTTTTCATTGTCATCTTTTGATCAGAAAAAAAGAACTTTTAGTAAAGAACAATAAAGACACAGTTGTTTTGTCTGACCTGTTGGGTTATGATTTGCTAAGAGTACTTTCTTTGCTTATTTTGTTGTTTTGCTCAGTCCGTAAGTCTTCGTTCAGTAAATAGTTGGTAGTATTTGTAAATTGTATACGGGTCATGCTTAGCAAAAATCTGTTTACTTTCACTCTCTGCAATTTTAAAAACATTGACTTTTTACAAAAGACAAAAACTTTTCAGCCCCTTCTCTTCTGAGCTCCACTTTCATTATGTGTGGTTATATCCCAGTGCCAGCTTGTTCTTATTCTCTGTAATCTATAGGATTAAGAGATTAAATGTAATCTTAATCAAAAGATTCCAAGTTCACCTGTACTTCATCAAAAATATAATTAAAATAAATGTTAAAATAATGAAAAATTAAAATTTTTTTCCTGTATGGTCTCAAAAAGTAATTAAAGAGCAAAAAATATTAACAAAGAGTAAAATCTGAACAAAAATTATTCAAGTAAAGCTTAGTTACTTGTTTTAAAATTTAATTATCTCTTGGGGTGCGTTGGTGGCTCAGTTGGTTAAGCCTCTGACTCCTGATTTCAGCTCACATCACGATCTTGGGGTTGTAAGATTGAGCTCCTTCTGGGGGTGGCAGGTGGTGGTGGTGGTGGGGGTCTGCACTCAGCAGGAAGTCTGCTTGAGATTTTCTCCTTCTGCCCCTTCCTGGCTCTCTCTCTTTCATAAGTAAATAAATCTTTAAAAATTTTTACTTATATCTTATGAAATATATATTTTTTAAGATTTTATTTATTTGACAGAGAGAGAAAATGAGAGAGAGCGAGCATGAGAAGGGGAAAGTCAGGGGAAGAAGCAGACCTCTTGCTGAGCAGGGAGCCCAATGCAGGACTCAGTCCTGGGACTCCAGGATCATGACCTGACCTGAAGGCATTTGCTCAACCAACTGAGCCACCCAGGCACCCTTATAAAATATTTTTATTAATATAAAATTGTATGCAATTCCTGTGTGCATGACCATCAGTTGCTAATGCAAAAAATTGGGATTATGCTTCATGCTTCAAGCTTGCTGTGTCTAGACTCTGCATAAAAAAAATTAGGAATGATATTATTTAATATTGCAAACTGTTCTTTGCTGCTGTATGTAGCGATTGCAAAGACTGCAGTAATGTGTGAGTGAGTACTTCTAGGTCTGTAAACCAGAACTTAAAGAAAGCAAGAAAATACCTGCTAAGCACTCCTGGGAAAAGATACTTTATTATGCAAGAATCTATAACATTGATGATATGCGAGAAGAAGGATTTGACAAGCTAATTAATTTGTCTCTTCTCTTACCTAAGTGCTTCCACAGCTCAAATTTTCCTCACACTCCTATGCAGTGTCCTTCCAGGATGTTGGCAGAACAACGCATGCTTCCTCACGACATTGAAGAAAGTCACCAGTTGTTTTTAGAACAGAGGGCAAGAGATGCAGAGAAACATGTCCTGTGGCCTCGGTGGTGGAAGTCCCCATGTGGACTCTAGTGTGGCTGCTCTGTGTCAGCAGTGAGTACATGATCCATTAGGGTCTTGAATATATTTACCTTTGCATTGTGTGCTTGTGACTTTCACACCCTAACCCATGAGGTCTGAGGTCGGAGCTTCTCTTGACCAGGCCTAAGGGCTGTCCTGAGCTCAATAAAATACTCAACATGACTTATATGTACAACCCACATGTATAAAATAGACATCGCTTTCCCCAACCAGTACCTGAATGAACTACCAGGTAAACAGTTTGGTGTTTAATTTTCTAGGCATCTTTTATACTAACCTACACAGATATATGTATTTTTGACATAAAATAAAAAATTCATATATACACAAATGAGATCATAATATAAAAGCTTTAGTAAGCTTCTTTTCCTACTTAACAATATATTATGTACTGCTTTTCATGTTACATAAAACTCACCATTGACTTTATCTGATTAATAACTATATGATACACACTAATTTTTTTTTTAGCGAATTACTTCTTAAATGGTATTTACCCCAATTTTTTTTTAAAGGTTTTACTTATTTGAGAGAGAGAGAGAGAGAGAGAGAGAGAGAGCACATACAAGCAGGGAGAGGAGCAGAGGCAGAGGGCAACGGAGACTGCCCACTGAGCAGGAAGCCCAATGTGGAGCTCCATCCCAGGACTCCAGGGTCACATCCTGAGTCAAAGGCAGATGCCATAACCCACTGAGCTACCCAGGCACCCCTGGTTTTTACCCCAGTTTTTACCATTATAAAATTCATACAGTGAATATGCTTTTGTGGGTGATTTGATTCTCATTATTAGAAAAAAATAAGCTTTTTCCTTTGGAATAATTTTATACTTACAGAAACATGCAAAGACAGTGCAGGGAGTTACTGTAGTCCCTTCAGCTAACTTCCCTGAATGGTAACATCCTCCATAACCAGCATCCATTGGTCAAAACTAAGAAATTGATGTTAATTCAGTATTGTTGGATAAATTACAGATTTCATCAAATTTTCCACTAACACCCCTCCTTTTTTTATTATTATGGTAAGAACACATAACTTGAGATATACCCCCTTTTTTTTTAATACTTTATTTATTTATTTGACAGAGATACACAGCAAGGAACACAAGCAGGGGGAGTGGGAGAGGGAGAAGCAGGCTTCCCGCCAAGCAAGGATCCTAATGAGGGCCTTGATGCGGGGCTCGATATGGGGCTCAATCCCAGGATCTTGGGATCCTGAGCCGAAGGCAGACTCATTTTTTAAAAATTATTTTTATTAACATATAATGCATGTACCCCAGGAGTTCAGGTCTATGAATCGCCAGGTTTACACACTTCTCAGCACTCACCATAGCACATACCCTCCCCAATGTCCATCACCCAGCCACCCTCTCCATACCGAAGGCAGACTCTTAAGGACTGAACCGCCCAGGTGCCCAAAGAGATCTACCCTCTTAACAACTCTTCAAATACATAGTTAAGTATTCTCAACTCTAAGCACAATGTTGTATAGCAGATCTAGAACTTTTTAATCCCGCATGACTGAGACTTTATCCCTGTTGAATGGCACCTCCCCCAGTTTCCCCTCCCTCCAGCTCCTGGCACACTCATTGTTCTGGGTTTTTACTACTTTTAAACTTATGACTGCATTTGGTCAGTTACAACTAATTTATGAATGTTAGAAATGAGCCGTATGGAGCCCCTGCTCCTGTTTTTCATCTTTAGGCTTTCCTGCAGACTTTTCTGGGCAACAAGGTTCCAGATGAATATTTCATATTAATGTGTCTTGTTTAGGATCCAAGGCAGTCTGACAAAGTAATGTGTTAACATTTACTGTCCAGAAATGGCAAAAGAATTAGAAATCTATATTAATTAGGAATGGCAAATGGAAACTCAAGTATGTATATAATGTATATTTAAATATTTTATTTTCATATATTGTAAGGAGATATTATATATCTCCATCTTAATTATGAGCAGCATATTCATGCTATTATTTCCACACTTTGTTCGGAGCTAGAAAGTGGCAGATTTGGTTTGGCTGACGCCAATGCTAGTGGTCCTGCCATCGTGCCATGCCTTCTAGTAGGGATTAGAATTTGCTGGTGGTCATGGCGCCTCAAAGAGCTTTTAATTCTTTTTTAAATAAGAAATAATTTTTACACACAGCAAACCAATCACAGTTTGGATCACACATTTAGGGAATGGAGAGAGATTGATGAGAGAAAAGGGAATTTTGCATCTCTGTGTTGATTGACTTATTTAAATGATGAGAATGGGTTCGTGGAGTACCTGTCAAATTTTAAAAATTAATGAAAGATAGTCCTGTACATAGGTGTCGGATACTAATATTCAGTACAGCCATGTTTGAAAACAGCTTGGAAGTTGTTTATCAAGTTAAACGTCCAGTTATCATATGACCTAGCGATTGCATTCTTACCCACTAGAAAGGAAAGTATATGCCCACAAAAAAATTTGTACACAAATGTTTATTACCGCTCAATTCATAATCACTAGAAACTGGAAACAATCCATATGTCCATCTACAGGTGACTAGATAAACAAGCTTTGGTACATCCTTACAAGGGAATAGAACTCAGCAATAATTATGAAGCAACAAACTATTGATATGTGTGACAACATAGCTGAATTACAAGAGCACTGTGCTAAGTTAAAGAAGTCTGGGGGCGCCTGGGTGGCTCAGTCAGTTAAGCATCTGCCTTTGGCTCCAGTCATAATCCCAGGGTCCTGGGATCAAGACCCACATCGGGCTCCCTGCTGAGCAGGGAGTCTGCTTCTCCCTCTCAGTCTGCCTGCTGCTCCCCCTGCTTGTGCTCTCTCTCTCTCTCTCTCTCTTTCTCTCTCTGCCAAATAAATAAATAACTTAAAAAAAAAAAAGACGTCTGACACAGTAGGTTACATCTATGATTCTGTTTATACGACATGCACTAAAAGGGATAACTATAGAGACAGACATCACATCGGTGGTTGCTGGGGTTGAGAGGAGGGAGCTGATTATGTGGTAGCACAAAGGATCTTTTTGGAGTGATACAAATATTTTTACTTGATTGTGTTGGTGGTTACACAATTGTGTGTGCATTCATCAGAACCCATTTAATTTAATACCAAAAAGGTTTAATTACAGATTAAATTATAAATTATAGTTTATATTATAATTAAATGTAATAGTATAGAATATGTAATATTATGTATAATACATAGTATATACTATAGTGTATATTAATTTAAAATTATATACTATAATTTATAATTGTTATATACTATAGTATATACTATAAATGATAATTACTATATATAGTTATGTATCTATATTTAGTTATAACTATAATTTATAGTTTGTATTTTTTAAAGGTTTTATTTATTTATTTGACAGACAGAGATCCCAAGTAGGCAGAAAGGCAGGCAGAGAGAGAGGAAGAAGCAGGCTCCCCGCTGAGCAGAGAGCCCAATGCGGGCCCTATCCCAGGACCCTGGGATCATGACCTGAGCTGAAGGCAGAGGCTCCAACCCACTGAGCCATCCAGGGGCCCCTATAGTTTGTATTTTATATGTAGTTATATGGTTTACATATAATTGTAGTTTTATTTTAATGTAACATTCTTTATATTATAAATTACAGATCAATAAATATAAGTTAAAAGTTAATAAACAGAAAAAACTCCAGCCACGGAGCACTCCTTGCTGGCAGATGGTGCCTTAGTGAACCTCATGGACGTCTCAGGACAGGCGGAACAAAGATGTGCCGAGTAATAGTCCCAGGCAGGAAGAAGGGAATCTATCTGCCCAGCTCCATCCTTTTTACTGTTTCCCACTGGTCATGGTTTGCCCCAAGGAGAGTTAATTCTCTTATGCCTCAAGTTACCTCATGCAATCCTTTTAGCAGCCATTCGGGAAGCTAGATTAAACGTACTCTGCTTTTTTTTTTTTTTTTAAAGAGTTTATTTAGGGGCATCTGGATGGCTCAGTGGGTTAAGGTCTCTGCCTTCTGGTCAGGTCATGATCCCAGGGTCCTGGGATGGAGCCCCTTTTCAGGCTCTCTGCTCAGTGGGGAGCCTGCTTCCTCCTCTCTCTCTGCCTGCCTCTCTGCTTCTTTAGAAAAAAAAAAAAAAAGTATTTATTTGAGGAGAGGGGAGGGGCAGAGGGAGAAGAAGAAGCAGATTCACCCTGAGCTTAGAGCCTGACTAGGGGCTCCATCTCACAGCACTGACACCAGGACCTGAGCCAGAATCAAGAGTTGGATACTTAACCAACTGAGCCACCCAGATGTCCCAATGCACTATGCTCTTATAGTCTAAGTCCAGAGGTGGCAAGAGAAGCAAGAAACACAGAGCACGTAGCTGTTCGGTTTAGCTGTGCAGAGGCAGTGGGGAAGAGAGTTGTTGACTTCTCCCAGTAATGAATCATCAGCCCGAGGTGGCAGATACCTCTGGGCTTAAGTGGAGTCAGGTAATTACAAGCAGCAGGGTCCTGAAGTTAATGTCACCAATAGAATAGGAAAAGGCATAAGATTACAATTCAGGGCTCAAAATTATTTGTTGAATAAATGAATGAAACAATAAATCAATGGAAATGATGGGAAGATGATAGCAGGGGCAGTATGGTTTTTAAATCTTTTGAAATCCCCTTTAACAAAAAAAAAAGATAAATTCTAATGGCAAAACCCAAGGCCTAAAGTCAACATCTCACAAAATCTGGTTGAACATGGTATCCTCGTGAACCACAAAATGCGAGCAGGTGAAGGAAAACTACCAATAATAACTAAGGGCGCAGTGTCTATCCATGTCGCAGGAGGAAGCAGAGGGGAAGCTGACAGGCCTGAGAACAGGACTCTAAGACGGACAACAGGACTCCATGAAACACAGAGTGAACAACTGGAATGGGGAGGAGTTTTGCACATTTCAACAAAGCTGTGGCTGTGTGGGGCCAAGATAAGATCTAAAGGAGCTGGTATAGTCTTGGCTCTGTGAACTGTCAAAATTACCAAGCTCTTTTCAGGAGAAAGTCTCACACCAAGGGTAGCGTTCTGAGGGTGGAATCCAAGTGGAAAGGAAAGGGTAGAAGAAAGGAGAAAGAAAGTGTGAATGAAAGAGCAGAGGAACCACATCTCAGAAAGCAAAAGGCCGTTAAAAAAGAATTCTTTGTGCAGATGCTGTAAGAGGAGGACCTAGAGCACTGAAGCCAGAAAAGTTGTCCTGACTCATCCTTTTTCATAAAAGAAAAACCAACTTCATATAAAAAGAAACAATAGAATTAGATCGTGCTCAAATCCAATGTGAAGCTGGATGTTTTAACTTTTTGCATATTACAATTTTGGGGGTAAATTTTTTTTACATTACATCACAATTTTTACATTTTACAATATATACATACATAAAATCGTTGAATTGTATACGCTAAACTTACACCATATTATAGGTCAATTGTATCTCAAACTGGGAAAAAAATCCAACACTAAGTTATCCTAGAAAAAAAGACAAAAACGTAACATTCCAATAATGAAAACATATCAGAAAGACATGCTTTTAAAACAGCTGAAAAACATAACTTTTTATTTCAAGATGAGCTTAAAAACTAGTAAGACATTAAATAAAAAAGGACTATAATCCAAATAAGAAAACCTCAGAAATGAGGCCAGAGAACTCAGAATTAATATTAATTATTTGAGAAATGGAGACTAAAATGGAACGTGAAGGTGAATAAATACAGGAGATAATGACTTAAAATGAATACAAGATGAAAGGAGTGAATTTCAACAAATCCAAGAGATTTAAGAGAAAGTGGTGAATATAGAAGGTGAGCAAAGAATATCAACACACATTCCCATAGGTTGAATGATCTATTAGACCTACATAGAAGAAAATAAAAAATAATGGCAACTTAAAAAGTAATTTAAATTACAAGAAGGTAAGATTTAAGAAAACTTCCCTGAGAAATAGAGATTTGACACTAGAACCTAGGAAATCGACCCTGAATAATCATTGTTAAGAGATATTCTAAAAGACATCTGGAGTTTACAAAAAATAAAATAAAAATAAAAACATGGGGTGCCTGGGTGGCTCAGTGGGTTAAGCCTCTGCCTTCAGCTTGGGTCATGATCCCAGGGTCCTGGGATCCAGCCCCGCATCGGGCTTTCTGCTCAGCAGGGAGCCTGCTTCCTCTTCTCTCTCTCTCTGTCAAATAAATAAATAAAATCTTTAAAAAAAAGTTAAAAGGACATGGGGAGATGGAGAGGAGAAGGGAGCTGAGGGAAATTGGAAGGGGAGGTGAACCATGAGAGACTATGGACTCTGT
>NW_019154134.1:4510804-4527722 GCF_002288905.1 Enhydra lutris kenyoni
ATAACAAATAACATGGAGGACTTGGGGAGATGGAGAGGAGAAGGGAGCTGAGGGAAATTGGAAGGGGAGGTGAACCATGAGAGACTATGGACTCTGAAAAACAACCTGAGGGTTTTGAAGGGGCGGGGGGGTGGGAGGTTGGGGGAACCAGGTGGTGGGTATTGGGGAGGGCACGGACTGCATGCAGCACTGGGTGTGGTGCAAAAACAATGAATACTGTTACACTGAAAAGAAATTAAAAAAAAATAAAAACATTTGCGCATTTAGTCAAAATACCAAGTGACTTAAGTGACTGTCTTTGGACTTTATTCCAGGATAAATAGAGCAACATATTGAAAATATTCAAAGGGAAACACAAGGCAAAGATTTTATATCTAGCCAACATGTTAAAAGTTATGAACATGAGAGAACCAGAGAATATAGCTCCCATGTACCCTTCATGAGCAATTTACTAAGGAAAGGTTTTTTAGACGACCAAAAGGGAAAGACATTGACTAAAGGACCAATGATGAGCATAAATATGTAATTACCCATAAAACTATGATGGTTATAATAAACGTACACGCCCAGTCCACTTGAAAAAGAGAATGTACTTGTTGATTATTTTATAGTTACTGATGTGGGTAAAAGGATAATTATTCAAATGAGAAGCTGGTAAATTGGGATGAGAAGAAAGAAATGATTAACTACTTTAAATACTGTTGGGGAACCAATAGATACTAACAAAAATAAGATGGTATGTGTGTGCGCTGGAAACAGTTATTTTAGCTTTAATACAAAACTAGCCATTAAAGGTGTACCTGGGTGGCTCAGTTGGTTAAAGTGTCCAACTTTTTTTTTTTTTTTTAAGATTTTATGTATTTGACAGAGAGAGACACAGCAAGAGAGGGAAAACAGCAGGGGGAGTGGGAGAAGAAGGCTTCCTGCTGAGGAGGGAGCCTGATGTGGGGCTCCCTATGGGGACCCTAGGATCAGGACCCGAGCCAAAGGCAGATACTTAATGACTGAGCCACCCAGGTGCCCCAAAGCAGCCAACTCTTTTTTTTTTTTTTTTTTTTTAGTATATGTGCTGCCGAAGCTAGCACAGCATCCAACTCTTGATCTCAGCTCAGGTCTTGATCTCCAGCTGTGAGTTTAGGCCCCGCATCGGGCTCCAGGCTGAGTTTGGAGTCTATTTAAAAACATGAATACCAACAACAAAACTAATCATTAAAATAAAGCAAATACAAATATATTTGAGAAGGCGGATAAAATAGACCACACAAAGAAAAATTAGTGCTATGAAAGCCTTGCATGTATTTGGTATAGAACAAGAGGAAGTGAGAAGAATGCAGTGCAAAGGAGTATATACCGTATACCACCATCTGAATAAAAAAGAAGGCAAAACAAAGACGCATGTATGTATATGCATGTATTGCTTATTTTTGCAAATAAGAAAGGGTAAACCAGAAACTAATAAAATTTATTATGTATAGGAATTGAAGAAAACATCTCTGAGTTACTTTTTCATATGATTTTGACTTTCAAATTATAGTGTGTTTTACATATTTTAAAAAATCATATTGGCACTCCCTTTAGCAGCACATACACTAACAGTGGAATGATACAGAGAAGAAGAATAACAGGGCCCTTGTACAAACATGATATGTGACTTCTTGAGGTGTTCCATATTTTCATGGTGGATGTTAATTAAACTTATTGTGGCAATCATTTTGCAATATATACATATATCAAATCATTATGTTGTTCACCTGAAACTAACCCAATGTTAGTTATATTTCAATAGAATTGGAAAAAATAAAAATACGAAAATTTAAAAAAAATAAAGATAATAAAAAGCCCACTACCACAAAGAAAAAAAGAAGAAATCAACATGGAGAGGAAAACATTAATTTGAAGAGAAACAAATGAATTTACTTCAAGGTTTAAAGGCTTTTAGACACACCATTACCTCTAGTGGGCTATATTCTAAGGATAAATCTTGTACTTTATTAGTAAGTCTGTTGTGGTCTAGACATAGCATTCTCATACTATTCAGTGTATTGTAGGGAGCGCTAAATGAGCAAATATACAGGTGATGGTGAAAAATCGGGGTTTTCACTGTAGGAGAAAGGAGATAAAAATATGGACTGACACAGAGGTGCCTGGGTGGCTCAGCCAGTTGAACGTCTGCATCTTGATTCAGTTCAGGTCATGATCTCAGGGTCCTGGAGCCTCATGCCAGGCTCCCTGCACAGCGGGGAATCTGCTTCTCCCTTTCCTTCTTGGCTTTCCTTCTCTCTCTCATTCTTTCTTTCTCTCAAATGAATACATAAAAAATCTTAAAAAAAATATGGACTAAGGGAAAAGAGGAAGAATCCTGTAGTGTTGGATTGAAGTTGGGGGATTGAGATAAATTAATGCTTTAAAATAAAATACAGGAGCACCTGGCTGGCTCAGTCAGTTAAGTGTCTGCCTTCAGTTCAGGTCATGATCCCAGGGTCCTGGGATTGAGCCCTTCATCTGGCTCCCTGCTCAGTGGGGAGTCTACTTCTTCCTCTCTCTCTGCAGCTTCCCCTGCTTTTACTCTCCCTCTCGCCATCAAATAAATAAATAAAATATTTTAAAAAAATACACTTCCTGGCTCTGTCCTCTGAAAGGACCTAGAAAGAGTGAAACCCCACTTGCCATGAGGACTCATCATTTGGTTGTTGATTTCTAACAACTGTTTCTCACTGAAAAGAATGAGGTCTGATTCCAGGTCTCAGCCAAGGGAAGTATAAGATGAGCTTGGGACTTCCTTTGCTAGAAGAGCAAAGAAGCGCTCAAAACCAGATAGGTATGTGTCAACAGGACACAGAAACCAATTCAAAAGGGCTCCCACTTTGAAGAGGGCAAATTTGGGACAAACTGAAAATAAAAAAGAAAGTGAGTGGTAATGAATATTCTGAGTTCATCATGATACTCCAGAAAATCACAAAAGTGTGTTTGAGGGAAGAGAAAAATCTTTTTCTTAAACAGTGGAGTGCCAGCTATTAAATGCAAGAAAAAAAATGATAGAATTTTTTAAAAATTGTGCTTTTTGCAATCCCTAACTACCAGTTGATTCAGGCAAGCCTTATTAATGACTGTTAACACAATGGTTAAAAGTTTTAAGGGCATGAGATAGTCTCATATTCTCGAAGTACAATCCCTCAGGTTACTGATTAATCACAAAGGAGAAAGAGATGCCTTTATGATGCAGAGTTCTACCAGACAGCACCTCCATCAACGGATTAAACCTAGTGTGACCAATGAAAGAACACAATGGCATCATGTGCCTTTTGTTACGATGCCCTGAGAAGGACCCAGCCTCACCTCTGTAGAGCTTTTGCTAAAGGTCTTTAACTGGATATAATTCTGAAGAAACAGCCAGACAATCCAAATTGTGGGTATTCTATAAAAGCACTGGCCTGGGGCACCTGGGCGGGCACAGTCAGATAAGCATCAGACTCCTGGTTTTGGCTCAGGTCAGGATATTGGGGTTGTGAGTTTGAGCCCCACGTCGGGCTCTGTGCTGAGCAGGGAATCCACTTAAGACTCTCTCTCTCCCTCTCTGGCTGTCCCTCCCCGCCGCACTCTCTCTCAAATAAACAAATAAATAATTTAAAATAAAGTGAAGTAAAATAAAATGAAGTAGGCCTGAAAGTCAATGACAGGAAAGAGGAAAAAAAAATGAAAAAAAAGAAAAAGGCAGGAGAATTGTTTTGGAATAAAGGAGAGACAATAGGATGACTTTAAAACAGCACATAATTCTTGGGGTGCCTGGGTGGCTCAGTGGGTTAAAGCCTATGCTTTCGGCTCAGGTCATGATCCCAGGATCCTGGGATTGAGCCCCGAATCGGGCTCTCTGCTCGGCAGGGAGCCTGCTTCCTCCTCTCTCTCTGCCTGCCTCTCTGCCTGATTGTAATCTCTGTCTGTCAAATAAATAAATAAAATCTTAAAAAAAATAAAAATAAAAAAAATAAAATAGCACATAATTCTTGATGAATCCTGGATAAGAACAAAAACAAAAACAAAGACAATCCCCACAAAGCTCCAAAGGATACTACTGGTTATTCAGAAGAATGTCCTTGTTCCTTAGGAGATGTATCTTGAAGTACTTTGGGGTGAGGCTTCATAAAGTCTCTAACTACCTTTGAAATTATTTGGTTACAAAATGCCCTTATATAAGGAAATATGTACCATGACAGCTAAATGTTAACAACTGATGGACAGAGGTGAAGCATATTTAAGCATTCATTGTATTATTTACTCAAATTTTTTGTAGGTTTTTACATTTTCATAATAAGAGATTGGGGTGGGGGACAACCACATGGACCGGAGGTAGGTGTATGACCCAAGGCAATAAATCTGCAGGGTAACTAGCTCGTGACCTAGGACCCGAGTGACCTGGCCTGAAAAGATGAGCTGTACTGTATCTGCTGGGATCCTCTGGGCTTCAAGTAACAGGATACCCGAGTCAAAGTAGCTAAAACTGTAAGGACATCTAATTATCTCATGTAACAAGAAGTCTAAAGGTAAATGGCTCCAGGGTCGGTTAATTCGTCAGCTAAAGGATGTTCTAGCCCTCCGTCAGTTCCTCTCTAGCTCTCTTGGCTTTGCTTCATGGTTGCAAAATGGCTGCCACAGCTTCAGGTATCACGTCCTCACACGACATGTCCAAAGCCGGCAGGAAGGGCACAGGCTGGCTCTTCCAAAGGCTTTGTCCTCTGAGATCAAGGATAAAATGCTTTCCCCTGAACCTCCCCACTCTTCCTGAAGATTCTTCTTACCTCTCTTCGCCCTTCAAACCAATTTAGTTCGCCACTTGGGGTTGTTCACCCGAACGAAACTAACTAGGAGGGCTGGTTGTTGGAGGGGCGGCCAAACCGTGTTTGCCACATGAGCCAGTCAGACTCACTTGGTCAGAACCTGAGTCAAGAAACCTGGCCTGGATTTGCTGTCAGCACTCACGCTGCTAGTGAATGGACAATCAGAAGCTGAGTCGGGGCCATGGCATGCTAGGCTGTGTACAAACCGGGGTTAGGACCAGAGAAAGCTCTATAGAGAGGGTTAGGAAGCCGTTTGGTAAGGAAAGGAGAATATAGCCACTTGTGCGAGGAGGGTGGGGCTGCCTAGAGGGCTAGAAACTGCCTAGATCGCTTGTTTCCCGGTTGTGATTTCAGTTCCAGGCCCCAGAGAATATATCACCAGTTAGGGCTCATTTGCCAGCAACAGAACAAACAAACAAACAAACAAACAGGAAACAGCCCTAGGAGGAGAGAGCAATTAGTTATAATGGTACGGGAATATCTTTTTTTTTTTTTTAATTTATTTATTTGAGAGAGAGAGAGAGAGAGAGATCACAAGTAGGCAGGGAGGCAGGCAGAGAGAGAGGGGGAAGCAGGCTCCCTGCTGAGCAGAGAGCCTGATGTGGGACTCGATCCCAGGACCCTGAGATCATGACCTGAGCTGAAGGCAGAGGCTTAAGCCACTGAGTCACCCAGGCGCCCAGTACGGGAATATCTTAACCCAAGGCAGGAAGTTTGGCCTGTCTGGAAAACGCTAGAACTAGATGACTTTTTTCTGCCTCTTCCTCTGTGCTCCTCTGGAATTATTTCATTCTTATCTCTGCAGTAGGATACCTCTGCTTGCTGGCCTGATGGTAGCCTACATTCTTCCACACCTTCTAAATTTGTGGTCAAGTTTTGAACCCAGGTGGTAGTCAGTCCCTAGGTCCTAGTTTCAAATTCCCAGAGAAGAGAAGCTGAGAGGCCTAAGTTGGGTCCGATGACCAACATACTAAGTCTATAGGCTTCAGGTCACAGCAGCCAGGCATGGGACAGGGAGGAGAGACAGTGCTAGGAGAAAGGGGTCATTGACCCAGGCTGGAAAGATAACCCCAAAGTTATCCATCATGATCTTTAAGATCGTGGGGCGCCTGGGTGGCTCAGTGAGTTAAAGCCTGTGCCTTCGGCTCAGGTCATGGTCCCAGAGTCCTGGGATCGAGCCCCCCATCGGGCTCTCTGCTCAGCTGGGAACCTGTTTCCTCCTCTCTCTCTGTCTACTTGTGATCTCTGTCTGTCAAATAAATAAAAATTAAAAAAAAAAAAAGATCATGGTTTCAAGCTTTGGGTGGAAATTGCCCCCCCTCCAGGTGGACTTTTAGCAATGCCTGGAAACATTTTTAGTTATCACAGCCTAGGGGCTCCATGCTACCTGGATCTCCTGGGCAGAGGCCAGGAAAGTTGCAAAACATCCTAGGGTGCTCCCACAACAAAGAACTATCTAGTCCAAAATGTCAGTATTGTTAAGATTGAGAACCCCTGCCTCCCTGTGGAATCTAGTAACTGTTCTTTCAATCCAGTGCAATATCTGTCCCTACAGAGAATAGACCCAGGCTTGTAAGTCCTAGGGCTCAGGCAGTATTTGTGGGGCAGAAAGTGAATGAAAACACTGTTCTAAGAGTGTGTGGCAGCGGATTCTACTGCTGGTTACCTGGGCTCTGGGGGGCACTCTTGGTGTAGGAGCCCACAAAGGCAGGAGACCGTGAGGTCCTTGCCCTGGGAGGGTTTGTCCAACAAAAAGAGGAGATAGAAGAAGCGGAAACATATGAGCCGAAGACAGAAGTATAAACACACGCACTTTGCTTGTACATATGCTCCAAGCACAAACCGCAGCTGCCCAGCCGGTCCGGCTCCTCCCCACACACCATAAGGGAGAGCAGCAAATCCTCCCGTCCCAGACAGCTGCCAGCTACAGTCACAGTGTCTTTTTTTTTTTTTTTTTCTTTTTCCACACACTAACCTGTCAGGCAGAAAGGGACAGGCTCCAGGCCGCTGGGTCTCTTCTTGGCTTAGTTTAACATCTGCTTTCCTTTTCTGAGGAAAGGAAAAGCCTGAAAGCTTAAAATAAATAAATAAATAAATATTCTATAATTGGTACAGAACAGAGAAGCCTTCAAGAACAAGGAGAAGAGTTTTCAAGGCTGGACTCTTCCCCGAAATTCCTGATAAAATCATGTCTACCATTTGGCAAAGGAAGTAAGTTTTCTGGAGCTTCAACCCCCTCTATTCCCGGCCCCCCACCAGGGGAGCAGAGCCGGGGCAGGTGGATAACTCAGGGTCTTTGCTGCCCTCTACTGATAGTAATGAGGACTAGCAGGGGGTTCGGAGGAGAGAGGTTTTTCAGTAGAGCGCTTCGTCGCTTCGTTTAATTTTTCAGCACATATTTACTGAGCTTATGCTCTGTGCAGATGCTGGGCTGGGCATTAAACACACTCGTGAGAAACACACACTAGGTCCCTGTTCTCGTGGGATGTGCATTCTAGCAAAGGTGACAGACTGTAAGTCAACAAGTAAGGAAAAATTTAAGGTTGTTCAAACTGCTCTGAAAGTAACGAACAGGGTAATGGGGGAGAGGGGACAATTCAAGACTGGGGGGGTCGGGAGGTGACCCGTGAGCTGAGAATGGAAGAGTGGGACACAGACACAGGGCTGAGAACAGGACCCAAGTCTTTCCAGGCAGATCAAGAGGTGGGTGTAAACTCGGGGAGCAAGAAAGAGCTTGGGGGTTCCTGAACCCAGTGGGGAACAGGGGACCGAGGGTAGGAAAGGCCAGGTCATGAGGAGACCCTGCAGTCTGCAAAGGGACTTGGATTTTATTCTGAATAAATCTTTCTCAGTGGGGGAAGCTATTGAAGGTTGCTATTTTTGTTTTTAAAAGTATTCTTTTGCTTAGTTTTGTTTCATTGAAAGTAGGCTTCATGCCCAGCGTGGAGCCCAACACAGGGCTTGAGCTCATGACCTTGTGATCAAGACCTGAGCTGAAATCAAGAGTGGGACGCTTAACTAACTGAGCCACCCGGGAGCCCCTTAAAGATTATTCTTTCTGATGCAACATATTTCCTATAGGATATCAATAAAGATGTTTTCAGAAGTACCGAAAAGTTCACAAAGGTGCATATGTTATATGCAGAAGTGAATAATAAGTAAGCATACTTTGTCTCCTGCGCAGATAATGGAAGGTAGGGCTGAGGACAAGACGGGGGACCAGGGGCGGGGGCGGGGCGGTGGGGGAAGGCCGTGTGGGAAGCGGGCTGGGCCAGAGCGATGCCATGGAGATGAACAGAAACAGATGGACCCGAGGTGCCTTCGGGAGTCCCACCTGCAGGACCTGTGGAGGGGCCGAGGGGGAAAGAGGGTGAGAGAGAGCTGCCAAAGTTAGGAGGACAAAAAAGTCAGCTCTGACATGAAGTTGGAGGGAAGTGACATTTGCAGCCTCTGCCCCTTGCTCCCTGTGGGCCAGCAGGTAAGGGCCGTTCTCTCATGCGCTTTGCTCTTTCCTTTGGCTCAGTCCGGGTGAGTATCCCTGACAGGTCTCAGGGAGGCATTGCTCATAAAAGCTGCTGTAAAGCCTTTTGCTAATATGAAGCCTTCCATAAATGTCAGAGGATGAGAATTACAGCCCCGCAGCCTCATAAAAGAGAGAGCGTGTTGTGGCTTGAGGAAGCCACAGCGACTGCGAGGGCACCGAGCTGTCTTTGCAAGCTGTATTTTCATTTCGGGGAAGATAGGACCGGAGGAAGTGGAGTGCTGGCTGAGGGCAGAGCGGCTCCCAGCCTCTCTGGAAAAGCCAAGTTATTAAACCTGGCAGCAAAGCCTCCCTGCCCCTAGTCCGGGGCGTCCTCAAGGTGAAGAACATACTCTTGACTTGTTCTTACTCATCAGTCTGAATGCAGAGTTAATTTTCCCCGCAGTTCTTTGTAACTGTTCTTAGTGACTCAGCCAGGAGGAGTCAGGGTCTTAAGGGAATGTGGCCTCAGGCAGCCTCTGATTCTGGGGAATAAACAACATACTGTTTCCCTCCTTCTCTGGTCCTTGACCCACCTGTCAGCTAATTAGTACATGTTACCCAGGTGTTTTTCCTGCCCTGAGCCGCTCCCCCGCTTGCCATCTGCCTGACATCCCTTTGATGTACCCCATATGTCTAATAGCTGCGACCCCAGTGCCCTTTATTTCTCCCCTTTTATTTCTCTCTCTTTTACTATCCGTTCAACATACGGCTCGACGTCCCCGGGATCATGCGATAAGCGTGGCATTGTGCTGAGGTTCTGGAAACTGGGCTGAGGGGCCTGGAAATAGGATCCGAAGCCCTGCTCAGAAAAAGTTACTCATCCAGATGACTGCCAGCTGGGAGAGTGACTTTGGGGAGCACATACGCACTGAAAAAGGCAAATCAAAATAACTGTGGCTAATCTCTCTATTGAGGCCCGACTGTGTGCTGGCATCTGCCCAAGGGCATTATCTCAAAAGGGGGGCCTCAGAATAACCCGGGTAGGTGAGAACACCTGCTGTTTTTCATTTTCACGTGAAGAAGCAGAGGTTTGCGGGGGTGGTGACTACTGCAGGGTGAGAGCTGGTGAGGGGAGGAGCCCTTTCTCAATGTAAGTCAGCCTGATCTTGAACCCCGTGCACTGCTTCATCTCTGGCCCATCAGATGGGATGACGTGAGGCTCCTAATGGCATGGGGGACATTCTCCACGCTGCTCCAGCTCTGAAGTCATGCTGCCCCCCCCTTTTTTAGAGATTTATTTATTTATTTGGGGGGTGGGGCAGAGGGAGAGGGAGAGAGAGACTCTCTAGTAGACTCCCTGTAGACGTGGAGCCAGAGGTGGGGCTCGCTTCTCACATCCTTGAGATCATGACCTGAGCAGAAATCAAGAGGTAGACACTCAACCGACTGAGCCACCCTGGTGTCCCATGCTGCCTTTGCTTTTTTTATTCCCCAACTTTTCTTCTACATGTCTGCATGTGTATGCACACACACACACACACACACACACACACACACACACACACACTTTGATCTATATGCCCATCCCAACTCTTGGACCCTAGTGCATTTTGATATTGAATCAAAATTATACCTACATTATTACATGTTTGTTGAGGAAGCTCTTTCAGGAGCAAACACCAATAGCCCCAATAACTTCCAATAAACTCCAACAAATAATAAACCCTCCCCAAACACCAAGAAACTCATGGATCAATTTTCTGTATCATAAAATATTTTTATGACTTTTGCTATACTTTTTTATTTACTAAGGTAATGATAATAAATAATAATAGCAAAGTAATCACTCTCTTTCTGACAGAATTAAGTGTTCATTTAAATTGCAGAGTGAAGGGGCACCTGGGTGGCTCAGTGGGTTGAGCCTCTCACTTCGGCCCGGGTCATGATCCCAGCGTCCTGGGATCAAGCCCCGAGTTGGGTTCTCTGTCTCTGTCTGCCTCTCTGCCTACTTGTGATCTCTGTCTGTCAAATAAATAAATAAAATATTAAAAAAAAATAAATTACAGAGTGAAGATTTGAATCATCCTGCAGTTGTTTGTTTTGTTTTGTTTTAAGATTGTATTTATTTGACAGAGAGGGAGAGAGGGCACAAGCAAGGGGAGTGGGAGAGGGAAAAGCAGGCCTCCCACTGAGCAGGGAGCCCCATGTGGGGCTCGATCCCAGGACTCTGGGATCATGACCCGAGCCGAAGGCAGATGCCTAACAACTGAGCCACCCAGGCACCCCTCATCCTGCAGTTTTGCCTGCATCAAGTCTTATCAATTTTTATATTGTTTTTCTGAGAGTTCTTCAGTGACTATTGTTTCTGCCACATCCAACTTTCCCGAGACAAATTTTGCAAATATGCATTGAAGATTTGATCGTCAGCCAATCTTTTAAAAAAGATCTATCTATCTATCTATCTATCTATCATCTATCTATGCCAGCAGGGGGTGGTGAGGGAGAGGGAAAGAAGCAGACTGCTGAGCCTGGAGCCTAGCATGGGGCTGGATCCCAGGACCCAGAGATCACAACCTGAGCTGAAACCAAGGATCAGATGCTTAACCGACTGAGCCACCTAGGCGCCCTGGGCTTCAGTCAATATTTAGTCAGCAATCACATCTTACCGCATGCAGTCATAGCCATTTTTGGTTTTAATTTATATTGGTTATTTTTACCAGAAATATCCATTACAGATTGGATACCAGACTAATAGTTTGTATTTATTTCTTAGTTACCCCTGAGAAGGTTGAGAGCATTTAATGCAACAGAGAGAGCTAGGTAAAACAGAGAGGAAGGTCCAGACATGGGGAGATAAATAGAACAAGCAAGGATCAAGCAAAAAGAATAAAATTATATTTATAGTAATGGTAATAGCTACTGTTGATGGAGCACTTACTATCTGTCCTATTCTAAATATTTTAAATGGGCTTACATTTATTTAACCCTCACAATAACTCTTTGTAGAGATATAATTATTATTTTATTATTATAATTATATATTAATTAGGATATAATTAATATTTCTCTTAACTATCTATAATTATTATTTCATTTTAACATGGGAAGCTTTGGTAGAAAGATTGGAAATCAGTTGTCCCCACATACACAGCTGGTAGACAGTTGATGCAGGATTCAAACCCGGGAATCTTGTGACAGAGAAGCTCCAGGATTCATTGTACACTGACTGTTTACTTCTCAATATTGCTGCATTAAAACTTCCTCTGGAACAAAATGGTGACCTGAGTCAAAATGTCCTTCTTCCACCCCCTGCTTTTCTGCAACCTGAAACGCCCTCCCATATCTTCTGTGCCTAATGCAATCATATGCTTCCTATAGAGAAGCTGGCTTGACCCGGAGGAGGACGGTCCCACTGCCCACAGGGCTGGGACTTCCCAGAATCTGAGCTAATCTTTGCTGGAGATCTTATCATATATTTTGCAATTTTTGCTTCTGAGTCTTTCTCCTTAGACCACAAACTTCTTAAGGGTAGGAGTTGGGTTTCATTATATCTGTTTCCTAATGTCCTAATTTTGGACTGGTACAGATTAGAAAGACTATGAAATTTCTTGAATGAATGAATATGTCATTTCACTAATAATGAATTCTACTGATGGTGATTTGCTTTATTATTTACTTTTTAGTGCTATTACTTTGGTCTGAAGTTCTTCTGCATAAAGGGGCCTGTGACCTGTCATGGCAGTTCTGGAAACTTCCTAATTAAAAGCTCATGAAGTTTAGATGTTGTGGTGCAAATGACTAGGCTGGGGGAAATTGTTTAATTTCCAGTTTCCTATTTTGTTCTAAAAATCCTACAATATCTGGGGACGCCTGGGTGGCTCAGTTGGTTAGGCAGCTGCCTTCAGCTCGGGTCATGATCCCGGCGTCCTGGGATCGAGTCCCGCATCGGGCTCCTTGCTCTGCGGGGAGTCTGCTTCTCCCTCTGCCACTCTGTCTGCCTGTGCTCACTCTCTCTCTCTCTCTGACAAATAAATAAAAATAAAATCTTAAAAAAAAAATCCTACAATATCTGGAAATAACAGATTTCATTAGCAAGGGAATTTGAATATAATAGAGTAAATCAAAGTCTAAAACCAGAACAAGTCCATTTAGAATACATATTTCATATATATATATAACTCTATATTAATCTATAATGTTAGAGAAGTTATCCCTGTGTATTACTCAGGCTGCCCAACTCAGAAATCCTAACATTGCCTGAAACTCCCCACCTGTCCCACACTGCAATCCAAAACCTAGTTTTGTTGATTCTATCTTTTTGAGGGGGAAGGGGCAATGGGAGGTGGAGAGAGAGAGAATCCCAAGCAGGCTCCATGCTCAGCCTGGAGCTGGACACAGGGCTCAATCTCACAACCCTGAGATTATGACCTGAGTCATGATCAAGAGTTGGATGCTTGACCAACTGAGCCACCCAGGCACCCTGATTATATCTTTTAAATGGTTCTGACCCTGCCCCCTCCCCTCTTATCCCTCTCACTTGTCAGTGTTTTACCTCAAAGTCTCATCATGATGAATAACAAAAGCTTTTTACTGTTTCCCTAACTTCAGTCTTGCTCTGTTTTAACTGCTTATTCTCTGTATTCACTGTAGTCCAACTGATTATTTTCAAGAAGCAAATCTGATCCTGGCACTCTCCTGCACATTGGTCCTTTCATCCTGTAGCTCCTAGAATTACTTCCAAAACACTGTCCCTAATGCATCCTTTCCTAGTTCTTTTGCTGCCTCAGTTTCTGCATCCACAGTGGAGTCTCCCTCCAAATATAATCCTTCCCTTCTGGTTTCTTCCTGAGTTCCAAGCAGTGTGGCATAAATATTCAGAGTAAATGCAGATGTGTGGAATTGCCCGAGTGGCCCACTTACACCTCAGGCATTTGAGCAATTCGGTTCAACTTTCTTTTAAAAAAAAAAAATTTTTTTTTAAGATTTTATTTGACAGGCAGAGATCACAAGTAGGCAGAGAGACAGGGAAGCAGGCTCCCTGCCAAGCAGAGAGCCAGATGCGGGGCTCGATCCCAGAACCCTGGGATCATGACCTGAGCCAAAGGCAGAGGCTTTAACCCACTGAGCCACCCAGGTGCCCCTCAATTCAACTTTCTAATTCTCATCTGTTAAGTGGGGATAATAAGTAGTTGCTGTGTATGATTGTTATGAGGAGTTCCATGAGAAGTTCCATGTAAAATGCTTGCATATAGTAATCCCTTTGTAAATACTCGTAGTTTGTCTTGGCTAAGATTTGGTTAGTCTACCTCCTCTTCTAGACAGTGTACTCCACGGACAATGACTCTTGCATCTTTAGCAACTAGGATGGTGTCTCACACAAAATGAATGTCCATTACATATTTGCTCAGTGGAAAATGAATAGATTTGCCAAATGGACAAGTTAATTATCTTCTGAATCACTTGGTCTGATATGTTTTGTGTAATGGAGAAGAGTTCAAGTAACTTCTGAAATGGTGAGTTACTACTTCAGCAATAAAAAGTTATTACTTTACTCTGTCCCAAGCCTGGTGAGTTGCTTAATGACACACTGCAGAGGTTGAGTTTCATAAATTTTAAGAGACAGAGCTTTCATTCAGATTTAACTAAGGAAGCATAAGGCCATGGGGACCTGGGTTCTAGTCCTTTCTCTGCCACTAACTGGAGCTGTGACCATGAGAAAATTAAGTGCCAGGGTCTCTGTTTCCTTATCTGTAGGCAAAGAATGTTGGGTGAGGGGTGTCTGTGTGGCTCAGTGGGTTAAAGCCTCTGCCTTCAGCTCAGGTCATGATCCCAGAGTCCTGGAATCGAGCCCCACATCAGGCTCTTTGCTCAGCAGGGAGCCTGCTTCCCCTCTCCCCCCACCTTCTGCCTGCCTCTGCCTACTTGTGATCTCTGTCTGCCAAATAAATAAATAAAATCTTTAAAAAAAAAAAAAAGAATGTTGGGTCAGATGATATCAAAGATTGCTTTCAGCTCCCAATTAAATTCTTTCGTAACTTCTCAAAGTAGTAATTGGGAAAAATTGCATATGACACGTAATATAAAAAACAAATGCAATATAATAGTCTTAAATAGTATCTTTCAATGAAGATTCCTGATATATCATTTTAATTTTGAGAAACAAAAAAAAATTTTTTTTAAAGATTTTATTTATTTATTTGACAGAGATCACAAGTAGGCAGAGAGGCAGGCAGAGAGAGAGGAAGGGAAGCAAGCTCCCTGCTGAGCAGAGAGCCCGATGTGGGGCTTGATCCCAGGACCCTGAGATCATGACCTGAGCTGAAAGCAGAGGCTTTAACCCACTGAGCCACCCAGGCACCCCACAAAAAAAATTTTAATAGTATGATTTTGGAGCTGGAATGAACCGTAAAAGACATGACTGTTGTTAATAAAAGAAAGAGAAAGTCTCCCTCCCACCACTCCAGTAAAAGAAATGATGTTTACTTTACACAATGGGTTTGATGAACTCTTTGTGTTAACAACCAAGATATTGTAAATGTGTCATTGAATATTTGGGGAAAAATCCAAAGGTTCTGAGAGTTAATCTAGAACAGTTCATATTCATAGTGGACTTAGAGTTAATCTAGTACAGTGCATATTCATAGTGGACTTAGGTCTTGTCGTCTGTGTTAAAAAACCAAACTATTTCAGGACCAATCCAAATTAGGGTAATCTTAGGGAATGTGATTATCATTTAATAAGTGGAGGCCTAAGTAATCACATGGTATCCTACGGGGGAAAAGTGTGGAAACAAAAGCATAGATGGTTGTCTTAAAGCAGTGTACTCCACTTGGTGGCTCACTGATCCCAGGTGGTTCATGGAATTATTGTGTCTACAAATTCATGAGCTCATCAACCATTTATTGTATTTATATTATTTTATTTTTTCAGTGTTCCAAGATTCATTGTTTATGCACCACACCCAGTGCTCCATACAATACGTGACGTGCTCATCAATCATTTATTGTCTGTTGCTTGAACCGACCAATGATGTTAATGATAAAAATGACTTCCTTTCTGTTTGTTTCCTATAGAGCAGAATAGAAAAGAACGCCCTTCTAGGGGCACCTGGGTGGCTCAGTGGGTTAAAGCCTCTGCCTTCGGCTCAGGTCATGATCCTAGGGTCCTGGGATCCAGCCCCACATTGGGCTCTCTGCTCAGCAGGCTTCCTTCTCTCTCTGCCTGTCTCTCTGCCTAATTGTGACCTCTGTCTGTCAAATAATAAATAAAATCTTTTAAAAAAGTAAAAAATAAATAAAATGCCCTTCTAGGGGCACCTGGATGGCTCAGGTGTTGGGCATCTGCCTTTGGCTCAGGTCATGATCCCAGGGTCCTGGGATCGAGCCCCACATCGGGCTCCCTACTCGGCGGAAAGCCTGCTTCTCCCTCTCCCTCTGCTGCTCCCCTGCTTGTGTTCCCTCTCTCGCTGTGTCTCTCTCTGTCAAATAAATGGATAAAATCTTTGAAAAAAATGCCCTTCTAGCTTGGGAAGTAGGCTTAGGTATACATGGAAGCAGTTCTTGGGTAGGGCAGAGAGGTCCTCAGTGCAAGGGCAGACACCAACTGTTTAAATGGAAGGTATGTCTCTATTTGGAACAGTGAATTATCAGGCTGTCATGACCCAATGTTATTAAAAATTCAAATCAAATAACTTACTGCCCTTGCTCTGCTTCCAGTCTCACTAAGCTGCTTTCTGATAATTTTGCTACCTCAGTAAGTTTGCCCACAGAGAGGACAGGGACATCTTGCTCACCTGACTACTGTAATTCTCTGTAAATAAATTGGCATTCTGGCTTATGGAGATGGATCTTTGTGTGTTCCGTTTAAAGTGAGTGTTATTGACTTTGGTTTTGGTCTTCTTCTGCCGATCAGATCTATTTGGGATACTGTAAAGCTGGGAATTCAATCCTTAACCACAAGTATTTCCCAAGATCAAGGGTACTTTGGGAGGTCACTTGGCGCTCATGGAGCTGGCGCTTTTCTAGGGACATTTTGCACTGCTTGTCCTTTTCACTGGATAAACATCTTGTCCAGTCCTCTCATTTAATAGACAAACAAACAAGGGCATACAGCACAACATGACTGTGGTTTTACCCCTGCCCTTAGTTGGCACTGAGAGCTAGCTATCTGCAAGTTTATGATATATTTTGAAAAATTTTTTATTTTGAAACAGTTTTGGATTTACATAAGAAACACAAAGTACAGAGATACTCTGCATCCAGCTTCCCCTAATGTTAACGTATTATGTAACCATAATGCATTTATCAAAACTAAGAGGTCCAATACTAACTGAACTACAAAAGCTTTATTCAGATTTCCTCAGTTTTTCCCACTAGTGTCCTTTTCCTGCTCTAGGATGCAATCCAAGATACCACCCTGCGTTTAGCTGTCACACTTCTTTTGTTGCCTTAAATTGGTGACAGTTTCTTAGTCCGTACCTTTCTTTGATGACGTACACACTTTTTTTTTTTAAAGATTTTTTATTTATTTATTTGACAGACAGAGATCACAAGTAGGCAGAGAGACAGGCAGAGAGAGGAAGGGAAGCAGGCTCCCCGCTGAGCAGAGAGCCCGACGCGGGGCT